>NC_081409.1:336765102-337065102 GCF_030272615.1 Cryptomeria japonica
AAAGAAGTTTCAAATGGAGGACAACAAACCAGTTAGTACTCTCATGGTGATAGGATGCAAGCTTAGCAAGGACGATGAGACACCAAATGTAGATCAGACCTTGTATAGATCCATGATTTGTAGCCTATTGTATCTCACAGCTTCAAGGCTTGATATTGTGCAAGAAATGTGCATGGCAACAAGATTTCAAGCTGCTCCAAAGCAATCACATGTGAATGTAGTTAGAAGAATCTTCAAGTATTTGTAGGGGACACTTACTTATGGCTTATAATATCCAAAGAAAGGAGATTTCACTTTGCAAGCCTATACTAATGATGATTGGGTAAGTTGCCTCGATGATAGGAAGAGAACCAATGGTGGAGCTTTCTTCCTTGGAGACAGATTGGTTTCGTGGTACAACAAGAAGCGTGATTCTATTTCTATCTCCATGGTTGAAGCAAAGTATATAGTTGCTACCACATGTTGCTCACAGGTTTTGTGGATGAAACAGAGCTTAAAGGACATTCAAGTATCATTTTCAGATCCTATTTCTATTATGTGTGATAACTCAAATGCCATTAACATCTCCAAGAACCCAGTTATGCACTCAAGGACAAAACATATAGCAACTAAGTATCATTTTCTCAGGGAGAAGGTTGCAAAGAAGGAGGTAAAGGTTGAATATGTTCCCACACATGAGCAGGTTGATGACATTTTTACAAAGTCTCTTCCAAAGGACATGTTTCACTATCTAAGATTCAAGTTGGGTGTTGTTCCACCTTCCTTCAACACTTAAATGTGTTGTTGGGGTCTGTGGTTTAGGGGGAGCATACTTTTTTTTAACTTTTCATCCTTGAACCTCATGTTTGTCTCGGGGGGGTTCTAAAATTTTTGTGAGCAGTATTAATACTGCTTCTTATATTGTAATAATGGTTCATCTAGTGGACTCTATAGAAAACATCAATTGATAGGCATTATCCAGGTTGAACGTTTATAAGGGAAGAAGGTGTGTACAAGTTTTATGGCAGGTGGTGTGCAATTCCCTTTGCCATTGTTGTCAAAGGGGGAGAATGAGATGCCTATGTGTGTTGAAATCAATGCCAAAGGGGGAGATTGTTGGCATTATTGTCATTGATGTCAATAGGTGTTGCAGGGATGCCTTGAGGATGCAGAGGAACAAGTGTTGCAGGTTGCAGGTTGCAGAAGAGATCAGAATAATACTGATAATCATGATGTTGAGGAACAAGTGTTGCAGATTGTAGAAGAGATCAAAATAATATCGATAATCATTTTTTATCTTCTAAGTTTAGTCTGTGATTGTACCAGGATAACTCGGTCGATGAGCAGCGAGGAATAACAAATCAGAATAACTAGGTCAATACCGAGTTGTGTGGAGGAAGTTGCTATCGACATAAGTCAAGTTGATGTAGGATCATGTACAATTTATGTCATATCGGGATAGCTATGTCGATCAAGTGACCGAGGATGTGCATTGGGATAGTTGACAATGGTGGAGTAACAATTTTGTGTAATACAGATAGAGTAAACTAATCTGATGTCAATGTATTGGAATAGCTATTCCGATAGAAGGAAGATAAAGAGTAGACCCCTTGGTAAGATCTTTGGAATAACCTATGACGATGAGGTTTGTCAACATGGAGATTGTGTTTTGGGATAGCTTATGGCGATAAAGGTGAGTTGACACTATACCATCGGAATGACTTGTTCTATCATTCCAACATGTTTTTCCTATGCCAATAGTTATGGTCATTCTGATATGTGGTCGTTTGGCTTGGAGGTTGTTTGATCAGGATAGCCTATAGCGATACATGAAATCGAAGGTGAGGATTTCATCAAAGTAACTCATGCAGATTTCAAGGGATCAAAGGCATCACATGGTCATCAGGATAGGTTGTGATGGCAGAATAGATGTGAGATGTCTGCTCGATAGTTAAAGTCATTCTGATGGCATGTGAACAATGTGACATTGTGATAACTATGGCGATGAACATGAGGAAAGAGAAATCTGATAGACAGAATGGATAGGCATAAGTATTTGGTGTCAACCCGATACATGCAACATGTTCACATAACACAAAGGTTTGTCACAGCATGAAGTTAAACTGATCTGGGTAGCCTGATGGTCCACAAGGATGCTTATTAGGATTGATAGAGTGATTTGGACAAAGAATATGAAGACGTGTGGCTTCTTGGTGGATAGAACAAATCAGATTTGCAGAGTTAGTACATCTGATGGAGATAGGTGTCGATCTTGTATGGGTAGGTCGACAAAGGATGAAGAAGACATTAATGGCGAACCTGTTGCAGTTGGTTGATGGGCTTGAGGTGATTGACAAAGGTAGGATCAGATCTGTTAGATAGATCAAGCTTACTAAACTTAGCAATTCAGTACAGTCATTCAATGCAAGTGTTCGATCTAAGAAGAGAGATCAAATCTAATTCATGCCAGATCTCTGAGGACAAGAATGAATTGATTTTTAAATTTCAGTTGAAAAAAAAAAGATTCTCTGATGCAAAGATGATTGAGAAGAGCAGTAAATGTGATTGGACTAAAGTAGTGAATCTTGTTGAGATAGAGATAGACGTGAAGTGCTAAAGTGTGGTGAAATGGCTGAAATGATTTGTTGCTAAAAAAAAAAAAGTGTTGCCACCAAGAAAAGGGTAGAGATTGAGAATGGTGAAGTGTTTTTGTGGAAGTGAGGGAGAGGGAGAACATAGAGAGAGAGTTGTGAGCAATCACAAAACTAGTAACAAAGAGTAGCAAAGATCAGTAATCATAGTGCAGAAGGCAGAGACAAGTAGAGGCAGCAAGAAGTTGAGTAGGGACAAAAAGAGAAGCATAAGGAAAGAAGAGCTAAACAAGGCACAGAGAGAAGAGAGAAAAAAGACAAAAGGAATTCAGTAAGGTGCTACAAAATTTCTTTCATAGCAAGGTATCTAATATGTAATTGAATCTACTTTTATTGTTATCTCTGAGTGGGTGCTCAAAGCGGAGATAGGTGCTCCTTTGACTAGGTGCTCATAAAATTAGGGGTTGGTGCTCCTTGGGTTGGTGCCCTAAACATTGTAATTAGTTTTACTTGTGAGGCTGGATTGGAGCAGTAGACTCTAGCAGCTATTCTAATCAAGGTTTTTCCCACATTGGGTTTTCCTTGTACATTTGGTGTTGTGTGATGTGCTCTTGTGTGTGTGTGTTTATGTTTGCATTACATCCTTAAGATATGCATACTGAACAAAGTTTTGAAATACACTGATTCACCCCCCCTCTCTTAGTGTCCATTTGTGTTCTTCAAATAGGGGGAATAAAGATTTGTAGTAAATTAAAAACTAATGTTATCAGCTAAAGAAAAGAGACTAAGAATTAAAAGCCAATTTACGAACGATGGCAAACCCTTGAGGGATGGACTTAAGTTAAAGGTGACTGGAACAGAAAGTCAGTGATAAAAAAGACAATGCCCGCCCAAAGGCATTTGAATTCTGATTGGAATTTTGATTTCCTCATTGAGTTATCAAACTTTGATGGTACTAACAAAATCTTTGCAAACAATGATTTCATAATACTTTGGCTCTTTTCATTCAAGATCAATCTTTGGTGATTTTCTTTCTAAACCCTTAATTCAACACTGTGAAGGTTTGGACAACAATCTGCAATTTCAACAACTTTATTATTCTGTGCAAACCCTTGGCATCTACAAGACTTTAATAATCTCCTTCAATGATTTTATATTCTAGCAATCCTCATTACACTCATACATTTAAACCTGTGTTCTTGAGCTCTATTCATGAACATGCTCCAACTTAGACCTCTCCACAACACTTATAGCGTGCCTTGATATGTGTCACACCCAAGATCTCCAGCATCTACTTCGATACCACTTGTAGGTGATGGATGGCATGGATCATAACACAAAATATAGAAATAATATCAACACATCTAATATAAACACTTTATCAAAAACTTATGTGTGCTACAGCACAACTCTTCATTAATCAAGTAATTACAAAATCATTACATCAATTGAGAATGTTGTTGCATTCACCATACATGATTAGCTAGAATCCCTTTACACTCAAACCATTACAACTGCCTCTTTAAATAGAGGTCTTTAGACTTCTGGAAACTAGTCAATACATTCTAGATGTCAAGCTGACATGCCCAAATTAACAAGTATCTAATATTTTCTTCCTTTTAACCTTATCTCTTTTTGACTCTAGAACATTACATTCTTATCTAATTTCTATTTAGAAATATATTGGTTTCAATTTTGTCTTTTTCATTTAATTAATTGCATTGCATAGGTGGGAGAAATTACATATTCCAACAATGAAGTAGTTGTTATCAAGCCTTAATAATATGGCCTCAACAACTAGGAAGGGCAATTTGTTTACAATACACTCCCAACTAAATTGTGTGTCCCTATGGATAGGGTTTGGCCAGCCTCATCTAATTTCCCCACAATGCCCTTAAATTCATCACCAAAATCAAGGGTTCCATCACCAATGACTAAACTCAACTCGACTTTAAGAAGAGAGAAAACAAGAATAACAATATGAATATAAAAACCAACAAACTATTACATGCATCTCAACTTTAAAAAATCATAGATTTTGCATGCCAAAAACAAAACAAACTATAATTCATCTCAACTTCTAAAAAGTGATTGATTTTGTATGCCAGAAATAATAATAAACTTTTCAAATTCCAACAAGGTTTTAAAGAATGGTGTTTGAACAAATTAAAATTTCTAAGTTTGTGAGGTTTGGAGGTTTAAAAAATCTTAAAATAGATAAAATTTTGTAATTTTGAACGTTTAAAAACAATAGATGAAGCTATATTTGTCACAATGGCCAAGTATTGAAAATCCAAAACAAAACAAAAAAAGAAACAAAAAATATATTACAAAACCTCGATGTTAACATCCTTCTTCCTCACTTTTTCTTCCTTCATCCTCATTTTTTCTTCCTTCTTCCTCTTTTGTCCTTTATTTTTCTTCACCTCTCTTCAATTTGCAATTTCTTAAAATCTTATCTTGGTTTATGCAAATGAAAAAAATAAATTAGTATACTAGGACAATAGGAATAAAATATTTTTTTTTTAAATGGTAGTGACCTACTCAATCTTTTAGGTTTTTCTTCCTTTTTCATAGTGTACTAGGGAAATAAGAATAAAATATATTTTTTTTAAATGTTCAAGAGCCCACATATTTTAGGTTTCTCTTCTTTTTTCTTAACTGTGGGTTTTAAATAAATCACGTTTCAAGTGAGACACTATAAGAGGCATCAAAACGTTGTTGAGATATCAGAGGCACATTAAAGACACCATGATGTCCCACAAGGTCCCTTTAATAGGTAGCATGTCAAGAGACATCCCTATAATTTTGAGCTACACCTCAAATTTTTAAAGAAAAAAAGACAAGGTGGGATATACTCATCTCTAAAACCCATTGAAAACAAAGAACATTGGGTTTTATATACATAGCCTTATTAGCATTTAAATTCAATAAAAATTGGTAAACTACAAACCTCCATCTAACCCTATATGAAAAAATATTAGGACCATTAGGCTTTGGCTTACATAGGCAGGTGAAGTAAAAAAGCACTTACAAAAATTACAAAAAAAATCATAACCATAAACTAAAAAAAATATTTTATAGTTAATGTTAATGTTAAATATAACATAAAAAAGGCAACATTTATTTTTAATCTTAAAATTGATGAATAATGATGAACAACAAATACCCTAATCGGTACTGAGAGGGGGGGAGGGAGGGGGGGGGGGGGGGGGTGAATCAGTATAGACAAAAACTTTCTCAACAACTTATCAAGTTAAAACAATACCAACTAGTTGTCTTCATCACTGAACTTAACCATGGCAATACTGGTTAAACATAGTAAGACTTCAAACAACATAAACTGATAAGTCTGATCACTTCAAATACATTTAATACTTGATAACAACTTCACCACAAACATATGCATGTGGTATACCAATAATACCATAACCTATTAGCTCTTCATGCATAATCACTAAAACACAAAATACTTAATCATCACATGAAAAATGCACAACTCATGACACGTAGATTTTTCACGTGGAAACCCAAATGGGAAAAACCACAGTGGGGATGAATACCCACAAGCTTGTTTTGAACTCTTTTGAAACTCGCTCTGTTAGGAGCCTAGTTCGGTTAAAGACTTTATAATAAGGTTCTATTAGGAATCGATCCTATTAAAGATCACCCGGTTAAGGGATGGCTATATACCCTGTTAAAGGTTACCTCGCTAGAGGATTTGAAGAGCTCAATTGTCTTGAGTCACTCGGTTAAAGGATTTACAATAAGCTTGTTAAAGCTACTCGGTAAAGGGATTTTCCAACAGTTGAAATGGTTAGAAGACAACAGGTAAAACTCTGATCTGATAACAACACTACATGCCAAGGCAGATCCTTTTCATTTCCTCTCTTCTGCAATCATAGTCTGTAGTTTTCCTCTTACTGGTCTGGCAAGTATCTCATCACTCGGACACACACACAACATTTGCCAACAACAAACAATAACAAACATCATTGACCTTATAGACAACAATTAGGTCGGTAGCATAAACCATAAACCCTAAGCATTTAGGTTTACAATACAAGCGGTCCAATCTTGACCGTCCAAACACTTTGCATAGAGCAATACAATCTCAAACAGGTCACAAGACAATCTGCATCATTCATTCTTCACCGCATATGGGAATCAGTAACCCATCACTCTCTCTTCTCATATTGCCAAGAAAAATGTTCATTCTCGAGGTAGACTTTTAATGCAGTCGATCTTCTCATGCAAGATCCTCAAGAAAATCCTTCACATGCACAAAACTGATGTGGCACCTCGATCTCATCCACATCTCTTAGCTAAATCATCACAGGATGTCTTCGGTTGCATCGCACAAGCTAGATTGCCAAACCGGAAACCCTAGAGCTAAGACTACAAATCGGTAGTCACACTTAGTGAAACCTCGACACCGGTTCACTACATATCTTCATACCGGTTCACCATCTTCTTCCAATCTACATACCAGTTCACTTTCACTTATTGACATCAATGACAACATACATTATCATCATATCATCATGCCGGTTCATCATATGCCAACAATATCCAACAAAAATTTGTGCTTAGGATTTACACCTTCCTAGAATTTTAACACTTAGGAAGATAACTGGAGTTGAATTATTTAAAACCAAAAACAAAAAATTACTTCGCAAGAATGTAAATTAATGTAGACATCTAAAATTATCCACACTTGGCTATACACAACTTTATCCTATCCTAAAATTAATTAAATAAAGAAAAGCATTTAACTAACCTTTTCAACCACCTCTCAGCAATTGAATTCATCCTCAATCTTAAACATTTTTTGGAGGTCACCCTTTTTCATTTGAACCTCAATGCCTTGACAAGGCATCAAACTTCATCCATTTACTAAAACCCTAATGAGGTATCATACTTCTCCTATCTCTAATACCCTAATATCAAACTTCTTCCTTCTCTAATACCCCAATATAGGACTTTTCCCATCCAATACCCAATATTGGACTTCTCTCTTCTTTGATATCCCAATATCAAACTTCTCCCTTTTGTGATACTTTGATATACAACTTGTCCTTCTTCGATAGCCCAATATTGGACTTCTCTCATCTCTAATACCTTGACAAAGGTATCATAATTCTCCAATTTCTAATGTCATGACAAAGGTATTAGACTTCTCTTATTTCCTTTGCCTCCCAAAACCAAAATGAAGTCATCCAATTATTCTAGAAAATCATAACCCTGTGATCCATCCACATGGATTAAAATGTAAGTAATTCATCATTTAATTGTTGAACACACTAAGAGGCTAAGAGGGAGGGGGCGTGAATCAACATTAACTAAAATTTAATCATTCATTAACCTTTTAATCATTAAATCATATCTACAAAAGTAAAGTACAGAAATAGAATACACACGACACAAGAACACCAAGATTTTTATGTGGAAAACCCAAAAAGGGAAAAAACCATGGTGAGGATCAACTCACAATATATGAAACAATTTTTACAATGATTGTTTTAGGCTCATTACCAAGGAAGCCCATTGCTCCTTGAATGGAATTGCAGGCTAAGGGACACTGCCCTAGGGCAAGATACAATGGACTTGCAAACTGAAGATCACTTCTCCAAGGCAAGATACAATAAGATTACAACAATAAACATAATGTGAATTGTTGTAGAAGAAGCATTTGACAAATGTTGATAGTGCAGTCCTCTTGTAACCCAATTTTTCTTGTAACATAAATTTTGCACATCACAAAATTTCACATCAACTCTCAGATCTTACCAAATGATTTATCCTTAGATATCCTCCACAACATCCCAAAACACCAATTAGGTCAGCCCAATAGGACCTAACAAATGAAACGTGTGACATAACATAGGTTGTCATCAAAATGTATTCATTGTCAACAAAGATAGGTTGCAAACCCACTCAACACTTAATTGAACTCCAAACATGTCATAATACATCCTTCAAAGCAAATGAGATAGGTCAAGATCAATCAAGATTGAAGGAACATAATCTAGTCGACTCAAATACCAACTCTTCTATCAAAATAGTTAACCGTTAGCCACCGTACCACCGAGGAGAAACTAAAATCACCATGTAAACCATCATGAAGGATATGTAGACCATCAAAGACCTTTCTACAAACATCTGCTAGAGGAATCAATCCTCAAATGTTGGTACAAACGAAACAATCCACTGAATTGGTAATCGCAATGCAAATCGAATAGACTGTGTGACATCAATATAATAAATAATATGCACCGAAGCACCACCCCCCTTGAAAATCATCATTGATCCAATACACCATTCTTAACATATCATTGATCCAATCATCGTAGTGGAATGTGGAGCATTCTAGTGAGCCAACAGAAACACCTTACACTAACAAATTGTGATCCAAAGTACAAACCCTCATAACTTTTTTTGTACAAGTGTGAATTTCATGAAAACTAGTAGAAAGACACTTTTCATGCTCCACAACTTGACTCCTCAACCACACGCCCAAAGCATGAAATGCAACAAGATGCAGACCAAGATTACCAATCCACAGTCACACTATTTTGTACTTGGAAAAAAAATTCAATCAACCGACTGACTTCTTGAACATGTAGACACCAACTAAAGTGACCGCATCATATAACCAAATCATAAGTCGTGTATCAATACATACCATGTACCTAGGCTAATATATTATCATCTAATGAACCTCTAGACTTTCTTTTGTCTTTGATCAATTTGAAATGGTACACAATGCTCTCAAATACATGGCACAACTGCTCTTGAATATGCACAACAGACATCATCTAATACATCAATGACCATAGTACATGTTCCAATCATCTCCTCAATGACAACACATATTGCCAACCATCAAGTTGAAATAAATGACAACACATATTGCAAACAATAACATGCGTCCTCACCCCCTCCATGCTATCATATGTGAGCATGCTAACTTGGAGGCATGTTAGCTCTCCACATCAACCCACTTCAAGCTCCCATATGTGAGCATGCTAACTTGGAGACATGTCATCCCTCTACCTCATCCCTTGACCTTAATTTATCTTCACCTCTTTACTCACACATATTTGAGCATATCTCCCACATATGCCACCTTGCTCACACGTGTGAGCATGCTTGGCCTTCCACCCCAGATGCCACCATACTCACATGTGTGAGCATGCTTGGCCTTCCACCTCACATGTCACTTACCTATTTTCATTTAATCCTTGACCTTAATCTAATCAAATCTTTTAATCATGGATATTCTCCCTTGTCAGTTGTCAAAATGCTATGACTTCAATCCATGTAAACTCAATCTTATCCCTCCATCCTATTTTTGCATCTTGGCCCTGCATTTTTCTCTTATCCCTCCATCCTATTTTTGCATCTTGGCCATACATTTTCTCTTGAAAAATATATTTAATAGAGGCTTGTCATCCCATTTAATCATTCACTCCTTGCTACTCTTATGCTACTATTTTTGTGAGCTAATCATCCATCCATACCAGCTCTAAAATTGGTGAGATGAATATAAAGAGCAACCACATCTATGCATTGGAACACATCCACAACCAACAATGAAGATATAAATGATTCCAATTTTTCTTATCTTGCATTATCATTCATTATCTTCAATGGTTTGTCCTATCTAAATATACCTTTCATTGAGTTTTGGATTTGTGTTTGCACACTACTCTATTTGTGTTGAAAGCTCATCCATAAAGTCCACAATCAGTAATCTTGAATGCATATCACACTGTTTTGCCTTATAAAGTCTGATATTTTTCCTTATAGTCTAAAGTTTAAAAAGAAAAAAAAAGAAAAAATCAAGCATATATAACAAAGAAATTGCGGTTTCTTAGAAAAATCCACGAGTAATTCATAGGTTTTCATGGGTTTGAATTGAAATCTCTCATCCTCTTTAACAACTAACTTTCCTAAATGCAAATTTCCTTTTATGCTACTGTTGGATATTAGGTTCTTGTGAAATCTTGAGATACTGAAATGCTAAGAAACATGATCATCTGCAAAACAGCATAGTTACACGGGATATGTAGAACTAGCTAAAACAGTTTCTTACCACCACCTCACAAGCGTATGGACTGACAAAACTGAAATATTATACAATGTGGATCCTATATTAGAAGTGAATGAATTATAAAGTAGAAATAGAAAGACAAGTGACAGAATAAAACTGTAGGATATAAGGTAGAGGAATGTTATATATAGAAGAACTAAATACTAATGCCACATTCTGTATATTATTTTGAGTTGTTCAATATCAGTTTTACACATACATGACTGAGAATGCTGACAAATAATTAGAATGCTGAAACTGTTCCTACACTACTATTATTTCACATAAAAAATCCATTTGAGTGAAACCCCTATGAGAGCAACGCTGATATGTTTACAACCAACCTTCAAACCCTGGAATGTGATCAGATTAGATGAAATGTTAAATTGCAATATAGCTTGTAAACACTATCAAATGCTGAAACTAAACTAACATAATATCATAGAGGCAAAAGATCAGCATTCACAAAGTTAATATTAACAAATGGCTTCATAATCCTTAATCGTTAAACAGGTTAGATCTCAGATGCTGTCATATCCCCTATTTCAGATTAAAATAATCAATAATATTTTTTAAGTTGGCTGTGGTCAGTTTGATTTTTGGAACATTTTAAATAATGTCATTTTAATAAATTAAAAGAGTGTTTTTTTAAGCACTTGCATATAAAAAATATTTATAATAGTAGAACAATTAAAACTAAATTAAAAAATTTAATTAAAATAAATGGAAGGCCTAAAAAGGCAACTATAAAATGAGCATTTTTCCTCATTTCATCATCAATCATCTTTCTTTGCATCCAATTTTTAAATTTGTTCAATCTAAAGCATCCAAAGATGAAATTTTTTTATTTGTTTACAAAAACCTCTTGAATTCCACATTTGGGATCAAGAAGGAAAACCCTTGTTTCAAATATTCGGTGATTCCATCTGGGAATAACAATTGTGCTGATTTGTGATGGAACTAGATTTTGCCATAATGCTGCTACAATGTCCCTATAAACAAAATCATCGTTTCATCACCTATGCATATTTGAAAGTTTATATATTATTTTTAGATTTTTTGGCAATTTTTTGGTCATCCTAAAAGGCTGGATCTGAGGTGTTACAGTCATACCAACTGCTGGATGATATTATTGGAGGTTTCAGCACTATTTTTGGAGGTAGTGCAGCTGCACAAAAATTTTAAAATTTTTTTTCAAGGGTGGCAAACCATTTTGAGATATTGATTGCTGATTGGGGAGGCACCAGCTGTGAGAACAATCCATACAGGTTTATTTGCCACTATTGAAGTCTAATTTGTGTCTCCAGGGTCTGATCTGCATTACATCAACAGCAAGGAGGGTAGTTTTGGTTATTGTAAGCTCCTACCACAGCCGTACAGCTATTGTACCAGTCCATCTAACCCTTAACCTAGCTAGATCAGCCAGCCATACGAATCCAATAAGGCCTATGTGAATTTAAAATTGTAATTTCGGATCTTTTTGTTTTGGAACTATTTCCAACTCGTAATCCTTGCAAAAAGCAATAAAATCAACATTTGAGAGTTTCCAAATTTATGTTTTAATCTGATCTGAGCATTTGAAGTGACCTAGTGTTTGTACCAGCCATTGAATTTATCAAAATTTGGTTCAGATTTAGCTTATCAAGTGTTTGAGAGATTGATTGAGTATTTTCCATCATTATCTTCCATTTTAGTTAGCTATTTCAATTTGTTTCTTGTTTTAAAAAAAAATCGGAAAATACCAAAAAAGTATAAAACTGTAAAAAAATGTAAAGGGTACATGACATATGCTTTGAATGAATCAGAGAAGGCATATCTCTTAACATTCTCTTGAGACATTTTTGGATGAGCCATATAGGCTAGGATTCAATGATCGGACTTGCAGAGTAAGCATGCCCTCAAAACAAGTATTTTGTAGTATCATACAAGCATTCAACATCAAACAGCCTATGGCACCACAGAATGTTTTCAGTGAAGTAATGATATCATTCTTAGAAGTAGGTCGAGAACTAAAACTAAGAATGCATCCCATACAAAGTTGAACCAGCAAATTAGTGATTCTCATTATAGTGATAAAAATATTGGCAAGATAAGTTGGTGTATAAAGTACTTCAGGAATTGCCTTTTTTGAGTTTTTTCATATTACGCCATTTATCCTTCAAGTCACCAGGACGACAAGAGTTATGAAATACACCTTTGCCATGCTCTAATATGCATTTCCATTTCATTCCGTTGGAATCGCATGGAAATTTGTTCATACCTTCCTGCAAGGAAAAATAGACCTTTAAAATCTCTTCTTCATCCTTTGTCCAAGGTAACTTGACTCTACGTGCACCAGGCAAGGGAAAGGTTTCCCTGCACATATAACAAATGATGAACAGGGTTGAGCATGTTTTAGAAATGGAAACTGTTAAATCATTTATTTTGGACTAAAGACAAAAAATAAGTAAGACTGGAAATAATTTTTTAAAATACATGAGCAGTGTAGACAACTGACACAACAATATAATATGTCAACAAATACAGAAATTGTAGGATAATTAATTATTGTGATCGTTTTTGGTTTCAATTGTGTGTATTTTTTGATGTAAAAAAACACACAATCGAAACTAGAAGTGATCATAATAACTATCATGAATTGTGGAAAACTAATATCTTTAAAGAATAATTAAGTCATTTAAAATCAAAACTTTCCTAAGTGAATTCTTATTTATACACACCTCGTTGATGACTTCTTATTACGAATTCTGTTTTTCCTATCCACGTAGTGATTTTCTCCAAGATCTCCACTAAGCCTACAATCATGAGCATCTGTCTGCATAAATTGCTGTTTATTTCTGATTCCACCAGGTATTTCATTTTCATGGACAATACTTTTGGAGCCCCTGCTATGTAAAGACAGTTGTTTTCTCTTATAGTAAGACTGAAAATAGTGTCAAAAATTCACGAGCAATGTAGACAAGTGACACAACAATATTAGATGACAACAAATATATAAATTGAAAGATATTAAAATCCATGAAATACTCAAAACCCAAGCTTTCCTAGACTGAATTGTATTTGTACACACCTCATCGATGACTCTTTATTACAAATTCTGTTTTTCCTATTCCCATGGTGACTTTCTCCAAGATCTCCATCAAGCATACCATCATGAGCATCTGTCTACTTAGATTGCTCATTATTTCCAATTTCATCAGGTAATTCATTTTCATGAGGTAATTCATTTTCATGAACAATACTTTTGGAGCTCCTGCTATGTGAAGGCAGTTTTTTTCTCATAGAGGCTAAATTAAATGCACATGGATGATTAGAATGATCCTTTGAAGTGTTCCCTGTGTCTGGAAGCACTTGCTCTTTACTTTTGCAGTTGCCTCGTGAGGTCTGTTTGTTACCTTGGATTGCTTTGATATCAATGAATGCAAGTAACCTCTTTTTAGATTCAAGTTCCCTGTTTGAGAGCCTAAAGTATTTCTCTTCTGTAAATCATTTTCAGAGACATTATATCTAGCCACAATGCATTCTTTTATCTTCTCAACATGCGATGGAGAGATATCATTCTCATTATGCTTTAACTTTTTTTGACCTTCTGCAATTCTATTCTGACACTCCAAGGTGGCTTCTCTGCAACATCGCTTTCTAGACACACGTGTGATGATTTCATCTCCTGTTGACACATGCTTCTTATGTGGGAAAGATGTACAGGTATAGCGCCCATCAGCAATATCACAAACCAGCTGAAAACCAATAACTGAATATTGTAAACTATCCTGACATGCAAAATAATTCTGTGAATCTAACTAGAAAACCCATTCTCAAGTTGTGAATTGCTTGGCAAGGGACTTTTACCTGATCAATAACAGTTCTACTGAAACAATTCTTCTTCTCATGAATAAAATGAAGCAAATCACTCCTCAATACTTCAACTGGATATTTCTCTAGTACTGAAAGACAGGAACTTTTATCCTGTGAATTGATAACAGCACAATTCAAGTTAAATCAATAAATGACAAATTTGGCAAAGGCCTCTTAATTTAAGCAGAAAAAATAAAATACTTTAAACCCAATTCTAATCCAATTTTCTGCTACTGCATAAAATTCTTAAGCTTACAAAGCTTTAGGTTTCCCTTCAATGTTGATTTTCTATATGAGAAAAAACGAAGTACATACTTTTACCAGCCCTAGGAGTTCATTCCTTCGGCTGACAAATGGCAGCAATAAGTTATATTCTCCAAACACCTGATTTAAATCATCTTCAAAACCCTCCCAATCTCTTTCTCCATCTTCATCAACCTCTCTTATGTGGCCTAAAACAACCTAACTACATACAATTAGACATAGAATTAGGGATTTTTCACACCATCTGACTAGTCTTTAAAAATTGAAGTAAAATAAGCCTTGAAGAATATTTTTATATAAACTAGACAAAACAATGACAACAAAAAATGTTGGTTAAAAATGGGGTTTATAAAGCAGATCTCACCCATCTTCATATTTCACAAAATTGTAAAACGCAAGAGCAAAAAATTCAATGCATTCTTTGCCACCAAATACAATGTTTTCTTGACTATCTAATCCAACAACAAACAACTATCATGAAGTGGAAAAAGACTAGAAAACATCAAAAAGCCTAGTTTGCCAAGAGACACTGCACTTTATCATTGATGATGCCATACAGGTTACAACAATACCATCATCACTTAATCTATCATCAAAGCTGAGTTCTACTTCAAACTGCAGCGTCCAGATGTGGTTAATCTTACAGGCATGATGCTACATCTTTAACTAAGTTCTCAGAAGAGAAATGCAACCAGAGATGAAAACCTCATGAATTTGTACTGAGTCTCTGCATAAATATGCTATTTTGCGTACAAGCAAACTGTCGGGTAACAATATGATATTTCAAGGCACACATCAACAAACATTCAAAGGAATCGATCTTGTTTCCATGGCAATTAAAGAGTGCAATATTCATCACCGTATACAGATGAGAGTATGTGGTCAGAATAAAATCTGAAAATATTATTATATATTTTCTTAGATTATCTATATGTTAGTATTTTGCAATTTTGAAGGTCTTAAGGGCATTTTTAGCCCCTGCCACCGGCGAAAGAGCATAGCTAAAAGCTATCCTCTTTCAAACTTGGGTCTGCATCTCTTGGAGACCTTTCCAACGAGATCAACGGCTCGTAGTTTCGAGTCCCGAACAGAAAGTTATGTGTAGTTGAAGTTAGGATAAATTTTCATATAGTTTTTTTGAAAATTTCATAGTTTTTAGATTTTATTATGTAATAAACAAATGTGACTGTTGGGCTTCGATTCTCAAGAGGTCTCTGTGACCCTTGGAATCTCATGAACTTCTATATGTTGGATTTTCGAAAGAAATAGATTACTTTTTGGCTTGCTTCAATTCTGTATTATCTTGTTCATCCACAACACTGCAGGTTCTCACTTAGGTGTTGTCCTCCGAATCCATAATTCGGATCAGTGTTATCAGAGCAAGTTCACTCCTGTATGTCATATCACACGCGATCAACATATCAAAGATTGGGGTTGGAAACAAGGAATCCTTCAGACTACCTTCCTTTGAGATGCACACGATCGCAGATGGCTAAGTTGCAAACCGATGAAGACATTAAAGCATTGGTTGCAGATGCATTAACAAAAAAACGAGAAGAAATGATGGAGCAGTTCAAGCAGATGTTGGAAAGTTGTGGGTCACTTGTAAACCCACCATTCACAGGGTATACACCATTCAAGGTGCAAGTGAATTTCGATATACCCACCTTTCAAGGAACGATTGATGCAGATGCCATTGATGACTGGATTTCAAAACTGAAAAGATATTTCTCTATCAACCAGTTCTCAGATGAAGACAAAATAACTTTCGCTCTTCTCTGTTGTTCCTCAAAATCTAATTCCCTTCAATGTCCTTGGAGTAATATGATTTAAACTGGGTGCAGAGGAGACATCAAAAGATAAGGAAATCTCAGAGACAACATATGACAAGGTTTGATTAGACCTTCTACACTTCGGGCTTCCTTGGAGCCCAGGTGGGTATACCTTTGTGAAATAACTTCACACTTTTAAACAATAAACCCACAGCAAACCAGTCCAGAAAACCAGTGGATTTATTCACCTTGAAATCAACTGAAAACAAAGAATGGAACGATACTTAACTTCAGCATTTTGATCAACAAAGCATGCAATAAACAACTTCAATTAATACCAGTGCTTTATCCAAGGTTACAAAGTCACCTAAACTCAAATAAAATTCCTGAAACAATATATCTTTATGCTTTCCATCAGCTTGGTTTCCACTAATCCTTGCATATGCCTGACACGTACAAGAATTCAATCATTTCAAACTAAACTATGGTCCTCAAAATTCAAAGTTCCTTCCAAAGAATTTACTGGTATGAGTGATCCTGCGTATTTAATTTCCCTCCTAAAGAGAAAAGCTAACAAACACTTATACTGAGATTGCTTTGCAATTCCATTCAAACAGAAAAATCCTGGATTATTCAGAATGAAAACAGTAAATAAATTTGTGAACAAACTTGAAGACAACACAAAGCTTTACTCAAAACCGATGGCCTGTATATTGATATTCATTTGAAGAGATGTTAAAAGAAATTCTGATTCTCCATTAAACTTTGGAAAAGCTCAGATAAATTTCTGCAGCGTTTTCTTACAAAATTTTTGTGATCATTTTCCCTCTAGTCCTAGTATCCATTTATATCAACATGGATGCACAAAGCTTCAGACTTCTCGAGGAGAGTTTGTTACAATTATTTCAAAAATTGAAGAGGTTACAATTTTTACGTAAAAATAGTTATGCATTCTTTTTAGCCTCTGCAGTCTGTTCAACAAGTTGTTCGGTTGCAACCTCTTCTGGCTTTTCAGGGGCGCTCTCCAATTGTTCCGGATCATGGGTGGAATATTTAACTCCCCACTCATTATATGTCTCTTCTGTCGGCCATGAAAAATTAATCACATCATTTTTAATTTTAGTCAACCTTTTCCAAGAATTTCTCAGTTTGTTGACTTCTGAATTAAGAAAACCATAATGTGATTTAATTTTTTCTATTTCCTATATTGTTATAACAAAGAAAGAGGTATCATCAAGATCAATGATTCCCTTAACCCTTGCTGACAATTTGACTTCTATCTCTTTGAGCCATGTTTGCTTATCTTTTAGCTGATCCGGATTGGTAAAAATTCCTAGGAGCAACTCAAAAACCTGATCAGTGTATTCCTTCTTGCATAGATTGACCTTTCTATCCACATTATCTACATCTGCTGCCAATTGCATTAAAACTTTAGCGACATCAGAGGTAGATTTGATAATAGGATTGGCCCTTGCTTCATCACAGGATACACACATAAACTCTAAATCTTGCTCCCTAGGCCTCCATCTGTCAAAAATGGGTGTCAAAATGGCTTTATCTCTCCTCAATTCATTCCATATCTCCATAACTTTTCCCACACTATTGTAAAGCAATGAGGCATTTATCGTATCTGCAAAACTAGAGATTGTGGCCCTTATCTTTTCCTCATATTTCCCTGCATAAAAGCCCTGAGCCTACTTCAGGTTCTCTAGTTCTTGGGGAGTAATCTCAATCATTTGGGAGTTGGAAGGTGCAGGAGATGGTGGAAATTCAATAATGGGGCTAGTAGGCGGAGGTCTTGCAGGAGAAGAGGAAATCATCAATGTTGAAGACTCACCTTGTTGATGTTGTCCCATCAGCTGGCTCTGCAATTTGGCAATGATGCTATCTTTACCTCTTACCTCCTCCTTGGCACTGTTATAAGCCTTCAAAACTGTTTCCAACTTAATTTGGAGGGCCTCCTTTTCTTTGGCTTCCTTCTCAGCCACTGCAACACTGAATTTTGCAGTTTCTAGCACAGTGCTAGCAGCCTCTACTACCCCTGTACTCTGCACTCTTTTTACCATCAATCCACCAAGGTGACTTGACCCTGGAGTGTCTTTTCCCTTTTTGCCCTCATTTCTCTTAAGGGACCACATAACTAGTGCAGCATTATCCTTACTGAATGTAACCCTTTCCATGGGTTTAGTTTCTTTTCTTACTGCATCCAGCACCAGAGCATCAGCAATATTCCATTCTAGCAAGATGAGCACTCCAGCTTGTGCTACTAGATCTCTTCCTTGTTCAGGAGTGATGGTTTTGAATTCTTCCATCATCTCTTGTTTTATTTCTTCCTCCACTGAGGCTAGATCTTTGTTGGGCTGCTTTGCCTTTCTTGTCTCACATCTAGCATTATATCTATCTATATGCTGCTTCCAAATGAATTGCATGAATGCTTTAGATGTGACAAAGTTGTCATTAGCTAAAAAGGCACTACTTGCCTTTTTTATCTCAGGATCCCACTCTCGGCCTTTAAGTTCAGTTGAGGTAATGTCCATTTCAGCTTCAATGGGCTCTTCTAGCATCCCTTCTTCCACTTCATCATAAGTGTATGCAATCTCCCCCAAGCTGCCCAACTGCAAGAGATGTGTAGCTATTGCTTGTTCATCTCCTATGTGGATGGGGGATTGGGATGGGGAATACAAGGGTGTATCTGATTGCACTTCCTTCCCCACCCTTTGCTTCTTTGGGCTGTCTTGGATGTTAATGACATCTTGTACTTTCCTCTTTCCTTTAGATGAAGAGGGCTCCCCTGTTGTAGGCACCAGCACATTGTAACCTGATTTCTTATGCAGGGTGTAGTCACCAGGAGGGATTGCTTTGGTGGAAGTTGACTTGCTCAGGATCATTCTAGCCTTTTCAGGGTTACTCTTAATCACAGCTTCCCTTTTCTCCTTCAATGTTTGCATCACATCTTCAAAGCAAACAGTCAAAAATTTTATTTTTTCTTCCAATGGGAAGAAGCTAGACAATGGGTCATAGCTAGCATCAAATTGATGCACAAAATCCAAGGCTTTCTTATAAGCCACCCACTTTTCTTTCCTTAATTCCTGCTCATTTAAATCAAATTCATTTCTGATGAGATCTTCAGGAAATTGGAATTGATGAGGCCTACCTCTGCATGCTACCTTCTTCCTGAACATACCATTGAAGAAGTCCTCCGGATCAGCACACCGAGACACTGCAGTGGATAGATGGTAAGGTTTGAGGAAATCCTCAAAGCAATTCCAGCCTCCCTTTGTAATTACGAATTGGTGGGCTATGGTGGCTGCAGGGAAAATAGTTCCTTTACCTCTGCCTGTTAACTCTGCCTCTTGCAGGCCACCAATTTGTCTAAGGATCTCAGCTATTCCCACTTTGAGTAGGACCTGGTAAGGTAACAAAAATGGAGTACCCCTGAAACCAAAAACTCTGAAAACCGTGGAGATTGGATATAAATACATGTCTCCCCAGTTATGAACAATTTTGATGTTCTCTGCGAATTCTTTTGGCCTTAGGAATTCCAGAAGAACCTTGGGGACTCTTGGGTTATCAGAGCAAAGGAGAGTCCTTATTTTAGATGCAAAATATTTATCAAACTTTAGGAAACTAGCATCCTCTCTGTCCCATGACAACACAGTACTCCATAGTTGTACTGGTATTTTCTCTCCTTCCTTCTCTTTAACCAGGTCCAGTCCACCGGCGAAATAATCACCACCTTTGAAGAGAAAAAGGTGCATTAAGAGTGAATACCATCCGAATGGCCTATCCACCTTTCCATTTTTTATTCCTATCAACCCTCCATGGATAGCATCGGCAATGTAAGAAGCATAATCAAATGTGATAGCAAGAGAAGGATTCAAAATCTGAACAATCATTAACAAGTAATGATTTGGCATATTTGCTTCAGCATCCTCTCCTAGAACTTGGCAAAGTGCCCAATACATTCCTTTAGCCCTCAAGGTAAACATACTCAATGAAAAAGGCTCTTGTGTGTTGGGCCCTACAACTGCTAACCCTCCTATTTTTAGAAAAAGTTCTTTAAGAGGCCCATTCCTAAGATGACTCTTTTGTGCATTGTACACTTGGGCTAATTGTGTGAAATTAATGGGTTCCAAGAAGTTTGTGAACTCATTGAGCCCAAATGTTGTTCTTAATTCTTCTGCATTAATTTCCACAAGGGTTTTCCCATTTACATCCCGGATGCATCTTGTGACTGAATCATAGTTCAATGCCATTTGAGTTAACAAGTCTGTATCCATGAATACCCCTGGGACTACTAATTTCCCAACATCTAGTTCCCAAATACTGTTTTGAGGAGCAGGAGAATTTCTCATTCCAAATCCGACTCTAAACAGCCCCAACCCGGACAATCCAACCCGTGGGTCTCTCAACCAATTACCTTTGTCATACAATCCTTCTCCTATTTTCAGATGGGGAGCCCTGGGCACTAACTCTTTGGCCTTTGATGCCTGGTTAGTTGACAACGTCAACTGTTCTAAAAAATCATCACATACACTTCTTTGTAAATAATCAACCTTGCCGGAAAATTCCCTTTTAGGAGCCATTTGAAAATGCAAGAAAATGAACACACTCTTAAACAATCCTGCAATACGAGAATGATTTTATTTAAAACACCACACAAGAATTGCTTCAAAACATGAGAGAACCTGATGCTTGCTTGAAGGAATTTGCTCTGCAACTGAACTGCTTGCTCTGTATCTGAAAAGGATAACTCTACATCTGCTCTTCTGCAAAATCTTTTAAAAGATATCTTTACTTGGTTGTTAGGAAATAAAATACTTGTGCTCTGGGCCTTAACTATAACATTGATTCTGCATGCTTCGGCCGTCCCTTCAAAATCGAATTCATACGAGAATTCATATTTTAGCTCCAATGGGTCGCAACCTTCTGGCAAGTGTCTCACTGTTACCTTTTCATTTTTTGACGGCTTTGTCTTTAGTCTAGGTCCCGTTTTTCTATTGGCTACATCATACCACGCGGCACCCAACCATTGGCCTTAAAAATCCCTTTGCATTCCACTTGATTCTGACCGCGTGTCTCTCTTTATACTGTGACGGGCCCACATTTTCTTTTTTGACCATGTCACCATCATGACACGTGGACGGCCCTCGTTAACTCTCGCTATTTCGCGGGCTTAAAGAGTGAGCATTTTACCCTTGCGAAATAGCGCGGGCCATTAGATCATCCCTCAAGTTGATCACTAATTAATCCTTTTAAAAAGCTTCTCAGGAATGGTGGGCCCACTGACTCGTCACTAACACCTGGCATCCAGTCACCTGCAGCGTTGATTTGCCGCTTTGTCATTCACCAAAAGAAACCGCGAGGGGCTCCACTTTCGTCTCAACAGGTCTACCTCTCACGTCATCATCATGACACGTGGACGGCTCATATTAACTCTTGCTATTTCACGGGCCTAAAGAGTGAGCATTTTACCCTTGCGAAATAGCATCGACCGTCGGATCATCTCTACAGTTGATCGGCATTTAATCTTTTGAAAAGGCTTTCAGGGGTGGTGGGCCCGCGGACTCGTCATGAACACATGGCATCCTTATCACTTGCGAAGCTGATTTGTCATTTTCTTATTTGCCAGAAGGGAACCATAGGGACCCACATTTTCCTTTTAGACCGCGTGTCATCACGACACGTGGACAGTTCTTGTTCATTCTCGCTATTTCTCGGGCATAAGGAGTGAGCACTTTACCCTTGCGAAATAGCGCGGGCCGTTGGATCATCTCTCAAGTTGATCACTAATTAATCCTTTTTAAAAAAGGTTCTTAGGAATGGTGGGCCCAGTGACTTGTCACTAACACCTGGCATCCAGTCACCCACGGAGCTGACTTGTCACTCTGTCATTTGCTGGAAGGAGCCACAGAGTCTCAATAAATTGTTAACAGCTGTACCTGCCAGGTCATCTCCACCTGCGACCCGACTCATCTCTGGGGCCCACTTTGAACCTTTAATCCTGACCCGCTGACTGTGGTGACTTGTGCCGCGTGCTACCTTTTAATACGCCAGAAGAAAACCATGGGGCTCCAACTTTCTCTGACAACTACACCTTTTACTTCCTCCGTTATGACACGTGGACGGCCCCCGTTCATTCTCGCTATTTCGCGGGCCTAAAGGGGGAACATCTTACCCTTGCGAAATAGCGCCGACCATCGGATCGTCTCTTAAATTGATCGGCATTTACTGGGCCCGACACTTTAGAAGGAATGCATACAAGGCGTAAAATTTTCAAATAATCAACATAGCTGCCTAGGCCCAAAAACAAGGGGGAACACTTCCTACGACCCCGCGACCCATAACTTAAGTGAATAAAGTAATGGAAGATTAGAAACCAGAGGGTTTAACACAAAAAGATAAGATCTAAAAAATCAAAAACCCTTAAACCCCTAAGGTTTAGAACAAAGCTGTAGCACTTGGGACTACACCCTATTCAAAAAATTTCAAGGTACCATAGCCAATTATGGGAAAAGAAGAACCCAATTTTAAAACAGTGATAACATTCTCAAAGTTGAAAACATGTGAAAGATTCATGGGAAGCGAAGTTAGCAACCAAGGTAGCAGAAACGGACACTACGTTCATCTTTGATCAAAAACCCACATGGGGAGAATTCATGGAGCACATAAAGGAAGAATATTTTCATGTAGATACATATGAACAAAAATATATGCAGTGGCAATTACTTCGACAGAAAAAGGACCAAACTGTTCAAGAATATACTAATATGTTTCATGCTTTAACAGCAAAACTTGGCATCAAAGATTGTGAGAAGCACCGAGTTTTAAAATATCAGAGTGGACTCCATAGGTATATTCAAACCGAAATAGAATTTCTGAACATAGAGAGTTTACCTAGTGCATATAAATTTGCTACAAAAATTGAGGAGAAATTCAGACAGAAAGAAAGGAGGGATAACTTCACAAATAACAGATGGAAGAGCTCCAATGAATCTTTTCCCAATTCACCAACGAAAAAGGCATGGGGTATGAAGAAGACACAAGAGAACAATATGTGGTGTGAATTCCATAAGAGTCCCTCTAACAACACAAAAGATTGCAGAACCATAAAAAGTTTGATGATGGAGACACATGAGGACAAGGAAGAACCTCAGGTGGTAGAATCTTGTCCAAAAGAAAGTCATGAATAGGTCATTGATGCTGATCCATATGCAACGGTAGCTACAACAAATATATTGCCCTGAGATGATGAGGAGAGATTGTTTCACTCACAGATGTGGGTCGGAGGAAAAGCCCTGCACTTTATTGTTGATAGTGGAAGTCAAAAGAACCTAATATCATTAGAGACCATGAAAAGATTGAATCTGAAAACAACAGCACATCCGCAACCCTATTCTATGGGATGGGTAAGTCAAGGGAGAGATATCCAAGTGCACCTGCAGTGTCGCATTTTCTACTCTATAAAGCCTTTCAAGGATGAAGTAATCTGTGATGTGGCTCCTTTAGATGTTTGTGATGTTTTGTTGGGACAACCATATATGTACCAGCGCCATGGTGTCTATGAATCCTGACCTCGCAGCATGACAATCAGATTAGGTGAGCAGAAATACCGAATACCAGAGGTAAGCCCTGCATACACTACCTCCTTGATTAGTGCTAAGCAAGGTAGGAGGCTAGTTGTCAAAACAGGGGCATTCATATTATTAATAATTCATTCTGAAGAAGAAAGGAAGTCTGTATATAATTCCAATGACATCACAAACACCACAACACAGCAGAAAAGATCAATGGACCAAAATTTGATAAAATATGAGAATTTGTTTAAGTTGCCAACTGGGGTACCTACACACTGTCAAGTAAGACACACTATTGGTTTGATACCAGGAACTCCATTGCCTAATGAACCAGTCTATCATAGATTAGTATTAGGAAATGATGAAACTAAGAGGCAAATTCTTCCAATTGAAGCACCCTATGGTAGTCCCATGGTTCTGGCAAAGAAAAAGGATGAAATCTAGAGCATAATTTCCAATTCGGGGACAAGGTGTGGCTGCATATTCAGAAGGAACTCTCGAAGCGATATTTTCGTCCACTATTAGATGTTACAGAAACAATTTCCACTACAAAATTGAATCCAAGTGCAACTTCTTCATTCCAATGTGATCAGATTGTGGACACCATGGTGAAAACACTCAAACAACAACAGATTTATCTATAAAAAGTGGTTCAAGCATGGCATATCACTCAACAAGGAAAGTGGTTTACCAAGGAGCAGCTTCAGCTCCGTTTCCCTCATTTCATTCAGAGTATTGATGCAATGGAGCCCATTGCTCTTCAAGGGGAGAGTAATGATCAGAATAAAATCTGAAAATATTATTATATATTTTCTTAGATTATCTATATGTTAGTATTTTGCAATTTTGAAGGTCTTAAGGGCATTTTTAGCCCTTGCCACCGGCGAAAGAGCATAGTTGAAAGCTATCCTCTTTCAAATTTGGGTCTACATCTCTTGGAGACCTTTCCAATGAGATCAACGGCTCGTAGTTTTGAGTCCCAAGCAGAAAGTTATGTGTAGTTGAAGTTAGGATAAATTTTCGTATAGTTTTTTGAAAATTTCATAGTTTTTAGATTTTATTATGTAATAAACAAATGTGACTGTTGGGCTTCGATTCTCTAGAGGTCTCTATGACCCTTGGAATCTCATGAACTTCTATATGTTGGATTTTCGAATGAAATAGATTACTTTTTGGCTTGCTTCAATTCTGTATTATCTTGTTCATCCACAACACCGCAGGTTCTCACTTAGGTGTTGTCCTCTGAATCCATAATTCGGATTAGTATGCTCCTAGCATGCATATGTTGATTGGAACAAAAAATAGACACTTAAAATCTATTTTCTGTATTACATGTACCATCAAATCTTACTTAGCCACTCTGGCACAGGCTTTGAGCAATAAGCGCAATGGAAGAGAAAAGATCCAAACAACCATATCATAATCCACTGAGTTCAAGCACAACATAAATAGAATACATGAATTAGCTTTTCCAATTCAGGTGCAAACTAGCTCAATTAGGGATATTGTATGTTCTAAACACAGATGTGTTGGATACAATAGCTTTTAATATATGGTTTCCATCTTTTTAAGCATATAGTTTTACACAGGATTACAAGTAGTCTGCTTTCATAGTGTAAAATCTTTGATGTGTGTGACAGTATATGGAAGGAGTCTTTTCGTATAGGATTCCAATTGAACACGAATTGTATTCTTTTCATACAGGATTCCAATTGAACATGAATTATAATTATGCCTGTAAATCCTTGGATGTATGCCAGGAAATAGTGATTCACATCCAGAAGGAAACAAAGAAAAAGTGAGTGTGTGAAATAGTGAAAGTGACTGAGTTTACCACATCATCTGAACAAAATCACTCACCCAACCATATTTTCAAATACCAGATTAACTTCTTAAGATTGATGCAGCAAATCTATTTCCATGTTGTAAGCAAAACCATAACCAGCTAAATAAAGGATATTCTTACATTAATATAATCCATCTATACATAAAAAGTAGTGATTGTTTAGATGACTTCTTTGCCCTTAATTTTTATTTATTTTTCAATAAAAGTCGATTATTCCACTAAACTTTTTTATTAATATATTTTTATTTTTTTTTAAATTTTTTACACAGGAATTAAAGAGCATACCAGAGGAAAGAACCCTGGGAAGAAAACCTCTGGTCACAGCTCATAAAATAAACCTATAGTATCTAGCAGATCAGTTTATACACCCCGTGCAAAACCACATACAAAATGCGGTCACAACACATATAATATCAGTTTTACATAGAGCCCATATAATTTTCAAATGTAGACTCCACAGTTTCTTTCAATGGAAGAAGACAAAATTTTCCAAAGCCCTGTGCCAAATCCCATGAGCCAAAAACCTTCCTGCCAAAAAAGAAAGTATTAAAAAACCATTGGAAAAACACTATTGTATCAAATACCATGAGCTCGAACACTCCTTCAGACAATGAACATGAATACTTGAAATGAAAGGGGAAAGCAGGAATAATTATCATCATAAAATTTTACATCAACATTACTCAAGAAAATCACATAACTATTGCTGCAAACCTTCCCATACCCTAGAAGGAATTTCCTCAAAACCCACCCCTCGCTGATTAGCATTGCTATCAGTGGCTAAATTTGCCAAATAATCTGCAATCTTATTAACTTCTCTGTAACAATGGGATAACAAGAAAGATTCAAATAATTCTAATTTTTGTAAAATTAGATCAAGTATATACTGCAAATTCCAACAATTTGATTTCTTTCTCATAACACATTGAATAATCACCATAGAATCACCTTCAATTATTAAGTCCTTAATTCCCAAAGAGATTGCCATATCCAATCCAAAAGACAAAGCATGAAATTCCGCATAATTGTTAGTTTTAAAACCAATAGCATGACACTTAGCTCGAATAAAATTTGTATTGTGATCATAAATTACCATGCCTACCCCAGCCGGCCCAGGGTTACCACAAGAGGCCCCATCAAAATTTAGTTTAAAGTGCCCCTGCGGAGGAGGTTTCCATCTAGCAGAGCATCTCTTACCTATTGCATCATTCTTTTTTAAAATTGAACCATGAGAGGGTAAAACTGACAACATCTTCCAAGCTCTAGTAACTCTACTATCCTAGTGCGAAAAAGAAGTAAGATTGTCCAAATTCTTATAAATAAACAACAGAGCAACCTCAGAGATTGAAGACTCAATTTTTAATAAAACCTCAGACACAGGAGAACTTGTTTTTCTAAGTATCCTATTGTTTTGCTCTAGCCAAATATTCCAAATCACAATAGATGGAGATATGATCCAAAGGCATGCATAAAAAGATGAGGCAAACATAAAGGGCCAAGATCTAAAATGGGAAATGAGATCCTTACCAATAACAAAGGATATATTTAACTTCTCAAACAACCACTGCCAACATTCATAAGCATAATCACAATGTAGGAACAAGTGTGAAGAAGATTCCAAATTTTTGTTACAAAGGACACAAGGGAAAACAGTAGTAATACCAAGCCTATCAAGTCTCATACCTGTAAAGACTCTATCCTAAACTGCCAACCAAGCAAAGGCTCCATCTTTAGGAAGACAAGTCGAATGCCAAAACAACTTATAAGGCCAGGATGATAAATCTTTAGCAACCATAAGAGAGTTGTAACCATCTTTAACAGTGTATGTACCAGAAATATTCTTTGTCCAAATAAGTTCATCCTCAAAATCAGAAAGAAATACAATTCTATCCCCCAAAATCTTCTCAAAATCTAATTTCATACTTTGATCAACATCTAAGAAATCAATCGACTTCCATCTAGCTAGCTTAAGGGGTCCACTAGTCACAATTTCAAAATAATCTGCTACAAAAATACCCCAAAGGGAGGAAAGAATAGTGATCAGAGGAGACCAATCCCTAACATTCACCAAAGGTGTGTATCCATTCCATACTTCATCCCAAAATCTGACCTTTCTACCATTGTGAACAATCCATGAGAGATGAGGTAAAATAACTAATCTATATTTACAAAGGAAATTCCAAATGGTAGAACCCGAAGGCAAATTTGAGATTTTAAAAATGTACTCTCTCGGTCCATTATTTAAATATTTGGCAAACATAATCTGTGCCCATAAGGAGCTAGGCTTGTCATATAAATTCCAAACCAACTTAGCACCTAAGGCTAAATTCTGATTCTCTAGACTCCGAATTCCTATTCCCCCAAGTTCCTTAGGCAAACATACCTTATCCCACAAAACTAAAGGGAATTTTTTCTTGCCATCTTTATTATTGTTCCAAAGAAAATCTCTAAGGGTATCCTGTAAACTAACAATAACTGCTTTTGGAGACTTCAAAATAGACATGAGGTATATGGGAACAACATTCAAAACAGACTTGATGAGAACAATTTTACCCGCCAAAGTTAACCATCTATGGTTCCATGAGAGAATTCTTTTAGAAATGACTGAAATAATCTTATCCCAAAAACCAATCTTATCCTATTTAACAAAGAAAGGAATCCCAAGGTAAGTACATGGAAGATTTCCAGTCTCAAATCCCCAAAAGGATTGCAACCTATGCTAAACCAATTGTGATGTATTAAGGAAGAAAATTTTTGATTTATCACCATTCACTTTCTGACCAGAAAATGATGCATAATTTTGTATTATTCCTTTAATCACTTTTGCCTCAACTAACGAAGCATGTCCAAATAACAGAGTATCATGCCCTTATTGATAATGTTCCTAACTTCACTAGAAATGTCATTTCAGAAAATTAACAGTTCTGTTTTTTCTTCCAGTCCCATTCCCATATTTGCAAGGGAATCTCTCCACTCAATTACCTTCCCATTATACAATCAATCTCCTATTGTTCTCTAAAATGTACTTGATTTGCACTTTGAACCATTTCTCATGGATAAACTGTTAATAACTTTGGAGTCTCCTTCCCCAATTAAGTGTTCACTTTGTCTCTCTTGCTAAGCTGATCTGAATTCAAAGGCGAATCCAGGTAACAATACTAAGTACGTGGAAACTTGCAGTATTGCTTAACAAAAGTGGAGAATAGCATAACTCATGGATAGAGATGTGAACTTCAAAAGTCGAAATTCATTCAATCCAAAATGAAGTTTATACAATTATCTGGAATGCCAATAATCTCCAAAATCTCATCAATTCGAAATGAATAGTTGGCTAAATAAAAATGATAAACAAAATTACAATTTTCAAAAAATTAGAAATTTAGATACCGCAACTTGGTAGGGTCGTAAGTTTCTGCTTGGTGCTCGAAATCTAAAATTGTTTACACCATTGGAAAGATCTCCAAGAGCTATAATTTTAGTGCCTAAATATCTTTGCCTTCAGCTAACAATTTTTAGGAACAGACAACAGCTTTGACCCCAAATTCTGCTCTAAAGGTCTTCGAAAATGCAAATTACTAAAACGTAGAAAATACCAAAAAAATTGGATTTTTGTTTTTATCCATCCCTGCTTGTTCCATCACCCCCAGACTACTCCGAATAATAAATTGAACCCTAATAATAGTGCAGGCCACTACCAAATTATAGGTAACTGACCCATAATCGTCTGCATATGCTAACATTAGGTACCAAATTTCATTTCTTCAAATGCCCCATCTTCTTGCAAGGACCAGGCTGCCTTTGGATTCTTAGTTAAAGATGAGTATAAACCATCTCTTTTTAGCGGTTTCCATTTCGCTAAAACTCTATTTCCAAACTTGACCTTAAGAGAAATATAAATACTCAGCAGTATACTTGGATTTACTTTTCAAGTACCAAATATCCTGTAAACTCAACAGAAAGTTCAAATTAAAACTAAAAGGCATCAATATTGGTGGATACATCAACTGATAGTGCCATCCCATACAAGGGGCTTCCTAAATTTCTAATGCAGGGATTGTTTAAAAATTGGAGGCTATTTTTTTGGTTGGTCCAATGTCTTTTTGTTATTGCTACTTACTTTTTAGTTCACGTAAAATCTGGAGGGAATTTTTCAACATAAAATTTGCATGGAGAATGTCAAGAAAAAGTTGTAAGGAAAGTCCAATCTTCAGGCACATGACAAAGATTTAAAAACTGTTGCTGCATAATCTCAACCCTATCTCCCATCCTAAGTTGTAGCCACTCCTACTTGTAAGGAGAAGATTCCAAAACATGTTGTAAGTTTATAGAATTTGCATTGGTCACTTGTGCCTTATCAAGAGAAGCAGTGGTCCCTGCATGGGAGAATGTTGTAGGAACTAAACTCTTGCATTGTTTTATCAAATCCCATAAATTAGGTCAAGCAATGTTAGAATTTTAATATGTTCAACACGTGTTAACCATTGATTGCAGAACAATGAAATAAACTGTACAAAAATAAAATGGAGAAAATTTTGCACAACACACAAAATTTACTTAGTAAAAACCTTATTGTCAAAAACCCCACAAAAAAGTATTATTGAGTTATATTAATCAAAACCTGTCTTTTAGACCTCTACTCTCCTTCCACACACAACTTCAATACCTCTGGTAAACTTTAACAAATCTCAAATTTACATATCCAAATTGTCACAGAAGAATCCTTAAATGTAGGATGAAACTACCCAATACTGTTTTGGGTTGTTTTATCTTTTTGTTGGAAAATGAGCCACACTCAACAGCAACTCAGCAGCAAATGGGTGGTAGGCTCAACTCCTAGCTGGTCCATAAATTTTCTGGTTATGGATTTGATTTGCAGAAATTTTCTATTTTTGGGGTTTTCCAGAATTTCAAGTATTGAAATTTGTGCCAGCACAGTTTTTTTAACTGTGTTTTTTTCACTAAAAAAAAATCAAGCATTCAGATTTGCTGATAAAATTTTTTTGGGGTTTTTTCAAAATTTCGAACCTTGGGTTATGTGCTAGCCTTTCAAACACCCTAGGTTCCGTATTAGGGCTTTGCTTCTATTTTCCAGATTTTTCGAAACTTGTACCAGCAACTGCTACAGTTTTTTTTAACTGAATTTTTGATAGAAAAATCTGATTTTTTAATTTGCAGTTTGATCTCGTCTTTTCATGCATAAGAAAACAAGAGGGATGACATCATTGACAAATGTCATGTTGGAAAGCATTCGGAAGTTCAACGGACAGAACTTTAATACTTGGAAGTAGAGGATGTTCTCAATTTTTGAGTATCGTTGCCTTGATCAGATTGTTTTGGGCAAGGAATCTCGTCCTACAACAATAGGTGATGATCAAGACCAAAGTTCCCAGACTCAGACTCGCCTCTGACTCGGCTGGGACTCGGCAATGACTCGGCAAAATAAGAAAACCCTTGAAATTTAGAGATTTTTAACGATTTAAAACTTGTTTCATACACCCATTATTGAATTAAGCTTAAAGACACTATAACATCATCAAATAGAAGCTAATTTGATCACATACATAAACAAACATCCATCACATGCATAGAAATGTAAATTGTAGCTGAAGGAATTGTAGTGTCCTAAAATTGCGACACTTGCAATTTCGACTACATTTCGGTCTTCACGATGGCGACGCAACACGAAACCTGAATGGAGACCCCGAAACTTGTCCACGACACCAAAAACTACATTTTTCCAGCACCCTGGCCTGATCCTCCTTGCACCCTGCTGTCTCTGGAGGTGGGACCAGAGCGCCCAGTGCCCTGGTCCTTCAGGACCAGGGTGCCCAGCGCCCTGGTCCCTGGCCCTATTTTGGGCCCGGTCTCCTATGGGACTTCAGGTCTTTTTGTTTGCAAATTGGAAAATAACATTTCCTGGTCAGCCTAAGGTCGGAAAAATCAGTCTTTTAACCCTAATTGACAAGTATATAAACAACACTTTCCTCTCTCATTTGGATGGATGGAAAAAAGGCAAAAGCGATATTCAAACATTCAAGCATTCAAGCATTCAAGCATTCAAACATTCCTTCAAGCAATTGATCATTCTAAGTCTCCATTCAAGGCTAAGTGTTGCATTCAAGACAAGGATTCAACCATTGAAGAGGAGATCACATACTACAACATACAACACACAACAAACAACAACATCTATACCTTTGCATATAAGGATACAAACATCCTTACAACAAGGTATTAGTACTTGTTTTACATTACAATCATTTACATTTACAGCATTTCTCATTTCTTGGTTAATTCCAAAACCAGGGTTTGACCTAAAGGCAAACCCCTAATCCCTAACCCCCTAACCGTCTTCGCTTTTCTGTGTGTAGGTTGCAGGTACGCGGCTGAAATTGAAGATCTGGAATCCTTGTGCAGAGACAAACAGATCCCCCTTCGTTTCGTGGATTTTTCGGAGGACCGTGTGCATGTCGGGCGCCATTGTCCCGTCAACTTTTGCTCAAATTTGCAGGACAGCGCCGTATCGACATTTTACTGCTAATTCCAGGTCCACAGCTTCATCCTATATCCCTATCTCTGTTTATAAGCGAATCTTTCTCACTTTTCATGCATTCCTAGCTTGATCATTCTATGCACATTCTTTACAAAAGAGGGTAGCCTTGCTGCCTTAACCCTTGAAACTCATTTAGAATCCAATCTTGCATTGTGTGGGATTGGATCTTGTGGGTTTCAACCCCTCTTTTGAATGTAAAGTCTCCCTAAGTGAAAACCGTCAATCCTAGTAACCTCCCTTCTCTCTCCTTGGAGTTGGAAGAGGGGAGAGCAACTAGGGTTCAATTATTTTCCGCTTTACAGGAATTAGAAAACATAGATATATAGAGTTATAAATGTTGTCCAATGTATATAAAATCCATGACTTCAAATGTTCCCAAACATATATGTAACTATAAAGTGTAAACAAAAACAAGTCTATGGCTCAGGCTTAGGCTCAGGCTCATCTATCTACCTCCTAGAAAGGCGTCTAAGGTAGGTCCTGGATGACTGAGTAGCCATAGTCTCTGCCTGTGATGTGCCAGTCTGAGTAGCCATAGGTGTTGTGCTTAATCGTGCTCTATCCTCCTCCTCTACCATAGCCATAGCCTCAGCCTCTCTGTCTGCTTGGTCAACCCACTCAAGGTCCTCATCAGTGAAGACTAGATCGGTGGACTCAATGAGCCAATCGGACTCGAGGTCAACTTCCTTTAGAGTGATCGTAGAGGAGTCAACGTCCAAAATCTGTCTGGTCGTAAGACGGGGGTTGTAATGAACAAAGACCAAATCATTCAACTTCTCCACAGACAATCTATTTCGCCTCTTTGAGCGCATGTGCTCGAACATGCTCCAGTTGCGCTCATATCCAGAAGCGCTACATGGCTGGCTCAATATGTGGATGGCAATTTTTTTGAAGGTTTGGGGTTGAAGGCCCAAACATTTGCCACCATCCATCTGAGATAAGAAAAAGAAAAAAACATTAGTCTCATTTCCAACTTTAAAGGTAGATTATAAAATGGAAAATTAAAATGCATAAGTCAGAAACTTTAGAATTTTCTACTTGGCTGCAATTTTGTCCGACCCTCTTTGCACAATTGGCTGGCAAAGATCGCCCCTATTGCATTATTAAATGCATCCATCTCAAGCAGTGTAGTTGTAGTATCAGTGCCTGTCCATTGTACTACTGAATATAGCCTGCTAAGAACCTCATAAAAGTGAATGCCAATGCCTTTTAGGGTTATAAGAAAGGGAAATGGCAAAAAAAATCATTAAAAAATGTTATGTTTTTTTTACTGCCCTTTTTTAAGTGATGTCTGTCGAGTCACGACCCTCGGACTCGGCGAGTCAAGGAGTGACTCGCTGACTCGGCGAGTTAGGTGAGTCATGCCCCCTAACCTGTTCGAGCCCAAGTCAGGGTCACCGTGACCCGGTAGGGGTCACCCGGCCCGCTGACTCGTGTGACTCGCGACGAGTCACGAAACTCTGATCAAGACAAACATGATGTGAAGAATCGAGAGTTTGTCATGCTTATCAAGTTATCCGTCAGAGATGATCAACTCTCTCAGGTGCCTTCAGGTAAAACAACTAAAGAGATTTGGGATCTATTGAAGGATCTTCATGAAACGTCTAATAAGAGTCGAGCTTTCTTTCTGAAGAATATGTTGTTTTCTATCATGATGGATGAAAAGACATCTATCTAGGTACATCTTACAAAGATCAAGGAGATCCGTGACCAGTTGGAAGCTATTGGTTGTACCATGGTGGAAGAGGATATGGTAGTGATCATGTTGAAAAGCCTTCCCTGATCTTATGAGCATTTCATTGACACGCTCAATATCTCTTCTACTAGTGGCGATCTGAAGTTTCCTGATCTTTGCACCAAGCTTCTACAACAAGATTGATGGAAGCAGCAGTTTGGTAGTAACAGTGTCAGTGCGGAACAAGCTTTTACTGCCAAGGACAAGGGCGAAGGTGAGTACGCACAACAGAAAGGGCAGCACAACTCTAAGGAGGGGTTCACACAGAGATTCACATGTCACTATTGTGGTGGACCTGGGCATATCCAGAAGTTTTGCAGAAAGAGGTTGGCTGATTAGAAGTCCAACTAGGGAGGGTCTCAGGAGCAAGTGCAAGCTCATGTTGCAGAGCATTTTGAAGAGGAGTCAGCCTTCTATGCTTTTTGATTTTGTCATCGGTTGGATTTTTTATTTTTCTCCACAAAAAATCATGGGAGGGTTTTACTTGATTTTTTCTTCAAAAATCAGGGAGTGTTGTTTTACCACATGATGTCTGCTATTTCGCCGCATGAGGTTTGTGTTTTACCACATGATGTCTGATGTTATGCCATGTGATGTATGATGTTATTGCATGTGATGTTTGGTGTCTTGCCACATGATGACTAGTGTTTTACTGCGTGATGTTTGGGGTTTTACCGCACGACATTTCAAGGTTTTTTTCACCATTTTTTCCACAAAAAATGATGATTTGTATCTTCAGTTTTGGAGGGTTTGCTGATTTTTCCTCAAAATCATGGTTTCAGGTTTCAATTTGGCTACCCAACATTAGGTTGGATGGATTCTGGTATTCTTGGTCGTTAGCACTTTTCAAATCTAGGGAGGGTCTCCACCGTAGCAGAATTTTCTTTTCGTTTGTGATCAAAAGACCTACAGTGTCTTTTGTAGGGTAGTTAGAAGATAGAATGACCATTAAGGGAGGGTATTAGAATATTTAATTATATTTTAGTCACCTATATTTAGTTCCTTGTTTAATGGTCATTTAGCTTTTTAGTTAATTAGCTTTTAAACTTTATTTAAGCGTTTAGCTTTTTCTTTTTAGTTAATTAGCTTTTAAGCTTTATTTAGCATTTAGCTTTTTAGTAGTTCACTTTAAACGACTTGTTCTTAATTTAGAATGTCGTCTTGTAATCTCTATATATATGCTTGTATATTGTTGAATAGATTATCCAATTATTTGAGCAATCAATTTTTCAATACTAGTTAGGAGTAGCCTATGGTGTATGATCGACTAGGGATTGTGTAGGATCAAGCACAAGTCTATGATGGCATTAATCCAACTTCTTCTACTTCCCTACAAAAGGTCGAGCCTTTCCAGTAGGAAATGGCACGGGGGACTAGTAAGTTCATGGTTAGGCAGAAAAGCACCCTGATGATACTTTTCCTCTTCACATAATGAAAAGACCACTTAAAATTCAAAAAGAGAATTCAGAAAACTGTATTCATTGAACCCTTCTTCTGTATTTATGATGTTACACTTTACTTGTTATGTTTAAATCATATGGAAATGTTTATATTTTTTCTAGTTTAATTTTTCTACTTTCAAAAAAAAGGATAAGGTTTTCAGATACACTGTTGCATTCTTAATAGATGTTAGTTGTTGTAAGTTTCCAATTGTTGAAATGTTGTTTATTTAAAGTTGCATAGTGAATGCTTGTTACATCAGGCCTGATTTGCATTGGTTTGCAAGGGTCAAACGAAGTGGAGAGAAGTGATTCATCACTTGCCGATTTACTTGGCATTCCATTCTCTTGTCGTGGATCAGACTTTCCCTTGGAAGTGTTCTATCATGGTCATGATCATCACCAAGCAAGGGAAATGTGAGGTAAAAGTCTGCTGATTTGCAAGGGTAGTGGAAGTGATATTCTTCATTAATTGCTTAACTTGCTACTTCATTCACTCTTGAATGTTAGATTGCACTTCTACTCAGGCGGCAAAGTGCCTATGCCTTCGGTCGCACATTGTCATGGACAGATGCAGTCATTGCCAAGGAGTGAAAATGCCTTAAGTTGCTGAACAAAGAAATTGCCCAAGATGATTAAATCGCACCTCCACATTCCAAGGGAAATGAAATCAGACTTGCTTGAAACTTGATTGAAAATTAAAATCCCTTAATTTGTTTATCTTGACCATCAGAGGCAATGAACCGTATTCAAGAGGTGTCCTAAGCAATTGGAGGAAGTGATGAAAATGTCTGAAGTCACCCTTCCAAGCAATTAAAGGAAATGACCAAAATGCTAGTTCGTGGACCTGACCTTCTATTGGAAGTGATTGATCTCATTCACGCTTGTTATTGTTTGAGCCTCTTAGCAACGTTCTTGGCAAAAAACAATGACCTCATTCAAAGCAATGCAATGCCTTAGTTCGCTGATTCAAAGGGATCAAAGGAAATCAAAAGCTTAGGTCACTGATTGGAGGGGGTAAAGGAAGTCATCTGACTATGGCAATTCTCACTGTCTTGATCAATTTGCTTCCAGCCTCATGATAATTTGAACTTCAGCTCTCTTATCCTTAGAATATTGACCTCTAAAACCCACTTGCCTTAGCCAAACTTGCATTTCTGATTTTGCAAGCAAAAGATGCAAGTCACTCATTTCCTAAGCCTCAAGAGCTGACCTCACTCCAACTCAAAGAAAGAGACTTGACTTAATTACCCCTTGCCACTTACACCTCTTACAAGCAAAGGCTAATAGCTAAAGACTCTACAGCTAATCTAGAAAGAAGAAAAAAGTGGGGGTCCCGATTTGCAATGGGGCTATGTGTGAAAACGTCACAACAATCTCCAAAGAATTAGATACTTGGTTTGGGTGCCAAGCACCACATGGCTGCATCTAGGTAATAGTTCTCTACACTTGAGTCATGTTCTACTAATGCTATTCATATTTGTGATGATTCAACAGTTGATGTTAAAGGGTTAGAAATTAGAATCAACTACATAGATGGTGGACAATTCAATGTTGTTCTTTGTGTACCTTCATTGCCATCCAACTTACTCTCCATCTACCAAATTACTCATATAGGTTCAGGAAAGCAAGTTACTTCAAACATAATCACCATTCAAGAGCTTGAAGATGATTCCCTTGTTGCCCTTTGAAAGGCAGAAAATAAGACACACTTGTATACTTTTCACACTTTGTGCCTAATTCACCTTCCAAGGTTCTTGTTACTAACTTGAATGATGTGGGTAAACCATAATTACAAGACACGGACTCAGCTCGAACTTGGCCAGCTGATTTTTGACCCAAACTCAGCCAAGACTCAACAAACTGAAAGTCCGTGAGATATAGAGATTTTAACAGATTTAAAGATTTTATCATGCATTCTACAATCTATAAACTTTAAAGACATAATAAACTAATCACACTTTGATCACATACACAAGTATTCATCGATTAAATGAGTAGAAAAGTGGATTTAACTGAAGGAAGCAACATTTTAAAATATATAAAATTATAATATTGTCAAATGTATTCAAAACTCATGAACTGTGAAATCCATGGCATCAAAAGTAAAACAAATATTGAAACTAAAAGTACAACTATAGCTAAAAGGAGCCTACATCACTCCTCCCACCATTCATAGTTGTACAATGAGTCCTCCATGGGCATCTATCAATGCTGCTCAATTTGTCTACTAGTTTTTGCTTCAATGCTATGCGATTTTTAGCTACAATCCTCTTTTTCCTCTTCCTTGTGCTTGGAAATGAAATGAATCTGATTTTAGACTCTTAGAGGTCATATACATCGAACAGGTTTACCTTTTTAATGTTTTTTTGTTTTAATTTTCTGAATTTCAAGCTTTCTTGCAATGATCTGATTTTCCCCATGGGACTTGCTAGGTTTGGCGAATTTAACCAAACTTGTGAAAAAATTACATCTACTCAGCCTAGGAGTTGCCAGATTGGGCAAATGTACGAAAAGTCTTGTAACATTGGAGTGAATTATGACATGAGTAATTTGGCCACCTAAATTACTATTGCCTTCAATACTTGAGCACTCACGAAATTGCTACAAGATTTCCTCTCATATCTTTCTCCAATGGTGTCTACCATGGTTGTGTCTTAAGCATGTATCCTAAAGAGCAATATGACAATGGTAAGGCAATGAGATCTTAAACAATTTGTAATGTCCCCTACTTGGAGTATACCTGTTTTTTTCCCAAAGTACAATTCCACAGCATAATTTGTTTTACAAATAATACTTCATAGCAAAGCATTTAATCCCTTATTGAATTTCAGAGTAAATGAACAATTAACATCAATGAAATGATGAATAACTACTACATTTTGAATCTAATCCATAATTTCTTTTCCAATAGCCAGTCATAGTAGAGATTGGAGTGAAGAGCATGTTAGGGCACCTGGAAAAACTATTCATCACAAGTAAGCCCAAGGGCATGCTCATACCCCCCTTGGCCGCATGAACTCCCGTCCATCCAACATGGGGTTGGTGTACTTAAATTGTGAGAACCTATACCACCTCTCCCTAATATGTTTCCTCGCTAACCCTACTCATGACTGCTATTTGCAAAAGAATATAGATTAAACCAAGAATTATATTAATATAAATAAATCCATGAATTCCCTTATTCTCTACTTAAACAATATATATGTATTCATTTTACATAACATATTTATATTTCTATGCGTACCAGTCTAAGTTAGAATTCTGCTATTAATTGCTGTCGATATAAATCTCTAATCTGATCTGATGAATGCAGATTGCAGATTATAATGATTCTCATCCTTTTTCCCCCCTTCCTTTAATTGAAGTCTCTCCTTAAGTAGCCTTCACTTTTTCCCAGATTGGTGTCTCCTCATAATGTTCTTTGCCCCTTAAAAATTCATTGCTGACAATCATAATGAAATCGCTACCTTAATCATTATCGAGATTGTTTCTTTTTAATAATGAGATTGCTAGTTTTATAAATAATGAGATCGCTGCTTCACAATATTTATATGTGCTGTTGTATACTGATCGCTGGGTGTGAATCATCCTATGCATTAGTGTAGGGTTAGTTTCTAACATCTGATAGGATAGAGTCAGTCTCGATCCAAATGGAATCAAGAAAATTGTGGAGTCTTAAATGGAAACTCTTTATTGATGATAGACCATACATAGAATAGCTATGCAGGGTGAAATGGTAATACAAAACAGAGATCTTATCATGTTAGGAATATGATTACTGAATCCTAATTGTTTGTGTGATAGCTGTACATTAATATTTATAAAGAAGCTTGACATAGTGGCAGATCACTGTGTGCAACCTGATTCTGCACTTCATTAGGTTACAATACTTGTTTTAACCTTCAACATGATCTCAATGATGTTTCACTATGCATGATAGTGGCTAGCAGATTTGGGGAAATGATAAGTACTATTGAGAGTTAGAAAATGGAGGAGCTTCCAGAACAAAGAGTATCATGTATAGATTATGACCAGACAGTGGACATATAATACCCTAAATAACGGTTATTCTACCATTATGCACTGCTCATGATTGGTCTACAGAGATGTTTAGGTTTCTGGCCCCATAAGTGGTGAGATGATTATGTTTAAGTCAATAGTTAAGAGATCTTATAACAATTGGTGAGATAAATTTCTCAAAAATGTATAGAGGTTGTATCATTCAGGGAACATGAAAGATGTTTGATCTAATTTCATGTTGATATCTAAGACATGACTGAATTACTATCTGACTTTGAGACTAAGATGTCCTGCTATGAGGAGTCCAGATTGCACTAGGAACCTTGCACTACAAGAGTTTGGTAATGCCCAACCTTGCAGGTGATCATCAACCTTTATAAATCTGGAGACCCGCAAAACTGAAATATTTTGATGCTAGCCCTGACCTCAAATCTAATCTAGAGAATGAAAATTCCCCCTCAACCTATCTCAGCTTTCTGGAGCTCTCTTAGAACACAAGTCTCCAAGATGTGAAACTGAATGGTGATTGATGATGGCCCTTCTGCTGATTTAATGGTTGATGTAATACGAAACATGAAGTTGTTCCCTATTCTCTGCCTGTGTCTTGTTGCATATTTCCAGAATGGTTCCTGAGTTGATTTCTTTATGCTGATTCAAAACATCAATTGCAAATTTGATTTCATATTTAGATGATATTTAATATTATAAATTATAATAATGGCGATGATTTGTGATGAGAGAGAAGGCAGAGGGCTACAGTTTGTCAAAGTGATATCCTTCCTACTTATACAATAATAGTGCTCTAATTGGCTTCCTAGGACAGCATCCTACTGAATAAGGCTTTTATAGCTTGAGCTACATAAGCTAAAAACAACCATTCTTCATTAGAGGAGTAACCTCTCCCACAATTGGTGATTCTCCCATGTTCAATCTCTTAGCAGGGTTTGTTCCTCGAGACTTCTCTTAAGAGCTAGAAGCCATTTTGAAGATGCAAATCATGTATACAATCTCCTCTACTAACCATCTTGGAGTACCCTTGCACTTTGGAAACTTGTTGGGAATTAATGACAGATGTGCATGTCAAGCCTGAGTTGGCCTAGCAATTCGCTAATCTGCAGGTATACAAGTTTGTCTGTAATAAATCTCACTCCAATTTCGTCATATTTGTTCCATTTTATATAAACTTAAGTTCTTTGGTCTCCAGGAAATATCTCCTTATCATTGTCCTCTTCCAGATTGTAAATATATCATGTTGGCTAGGTGTGCACCTTCATCTTGGTTTGCATTCTCAGGAAATCACTCAAGATGAAGTATGGACTACAAGAAAACTGCTAAGTTGATCTTGCTTAATTCATTCTAGTTCGAACTTTGCTAGTAGTTTAGTCTGTAAAATTAGAAAGAGTTTGTCTTAGAGTTCACATTATTATCAGCTACAAACATTTTCTGTATCAAAATTCAGCTCATCATTAGCATATTTTAAATATACAGAAGAAATTTCACAGGATGGAAAGTATAGACACGAGTCTGCAGATGTGAAAATATCTATGCACCCTGTCCCCAAGACCAACCAAGCCCATAGGACTCTGCCAAGAATTATATTTGTTCAACATGAGGAAGGAATTATCAGATAAGTTGAGATTAAATGAATCTGCTTTCTCTTCACTGTAGCAACCGTGAATCCTATATTGGTTAAGTGTGATGAATTTCCACTGTGGGTAAGATAAAGAAACTAGCAACTTGAAAACAAGTTCGAGTATAAGAAAACCATCTACTGGTGAGTAAAGCTCATATATGTAACAAATGAGCCTGATAGATTCCTGAAGCTCATAGTCTTTCCTTTGAGCAAAGAAAAGACAAAGATCTTGAATGATAGTGTACCAAGAATTTACTGTCAAATGTAATCTTCCAAAAATCATGAAACAATGTCATGTCCCCAAATTATAAAAACCCAAATTTTGCCCTAATTCTTAATTGAAACAAGGTAGGGTTAGAGATACCTTTCCCTTTAATTCAGATTCTGCAAATAACTCAGGAATCACTCATAATCGTAATTCATAAAATAGATATACTAATTAGAAAGCAGAGATTGCTTAAATCATATTTGAAAAGGTTCAAAATTTGGAAGCCAAGATAGGATGACTCAATAGGGTGCCCTAGAGACTATCCCAGGGTCAAGGGCAAACCTTGTCCCCCTTGGCCTCATGTGGCTTGTGCCGTTCATATTGTGTAAACCAGAAATTAATGCAGCACATAAACAATTAAACAACCATACATTGAACAAATGAACACCAAGATTTTCTAAGTGGACAACCCAAACAGGGAAAAACCATGGTGAACACATACCCACAAAAATATATCCACTATGTATATCAGATTACAATGAAAAGAGTTCACTGCTCTGGACTTGCAAACCAAGGCTAACTGCTCTTGAGGCAAGATACAAAAGAGGACTTGCAAACCTGAAGCTAACTGCAATAGGGCAAGATACAAAAATGATATGAAAAGAAGGATCTCCTGATCATGAAGTTGTCCTTGAACTCTACATCAAGCAACCAACATCAGCACACACAACTCAAACCTCAACTGCCAACACTCTATCTCATATCTCTATCACAGTTTCAACACAACTTGCATATCATTCGAACACAACTCTTCTTCTCTGCTCTTCACCAAACCTCACTGACTATCTTCACATCACACATCTACACTCCACACCTCATCACTCACTCAACTCAATCACATTCATCCTTATATACAAGATAGATCATCAAAGCTTGAACCAAGTTGATTTGAACCAAAATAAACCCAAATGCGGTCAAAAATTGCAAGGTCGTAATTTTATGATGCTACAATTACCAGTTGTTGGCATTAAACAAAACCATTTATTGCATCATGTACATTTCACTCTTACTTTTTCTTATCCTCATAGCCTGGAAGTGTTACTTCCACCACCTTGAACAAATTAGGCTCTTGTGTCTTGTTGAATTCATCTAGAAGTTTAATTGCTTGATCAATCTCAAATTGATCTCTAACCACTGTTTTTTCCTTTTCTATGCTACTTAAATGATTTATAGCATTTCCCTTCATCAAAATATGATGTTGATGGGATATTGTTTTCATAAGATTATTTCTAAAGTTACAAACTATTCATGCTACCATGGATACTTCCTTTGTTCCATAATCAATGCCACAACTTTCACAATATATCTTTATTTTATGTTCTCCCTTTTCTTAAAATACTTTGAATAAGTTTCTCATTGAAAAAATCTTCCATTAAACTATTCACTTTCTGATTCCAAGATGCCAATACATCAAGATCAACAATTATAATTTGTTCCACTGACTCAAACCCATCTCTAAATCTTGGTTGTTTATACGCTCCTACCTCCACACTTTCTCTATTATGTTGAGGGTTTTGTGTACTTTACACTATATTTGACTCAAGTGTACCGACATTCATTATGTCATATTTCCTTGTAATGCCTATAAGTGTTGTTGTAGCTTTCCTTTTTTGTTCTTGCTTTATATTTAAAGGATTCCCAAACACACTAATAAAATTGAAAGGATGTTCAATGATTTCATCATCCACAATTTCATGATATTTTCAACAAGTGTACAACCTTTTCGACAAATGACTATGCCAACAATAGAATTTTCTTCACTAGTAACAATTACATATTATGTATCTACAATTGGATCCATCTGTACTTCAATTCACATGTACCTATCAGTTAGTTAATTAATGAATAAATTTATAATAAAATATTCAGAATTCTGGTTATAATATTACTACGAAATGATGTGTATGTTCATCCTGGTGCATCCATAAGTAAATGAAAAAATAAAGTCAAATTTACACATGAAGGGGTTAATTTGGAAATGAAGAAATTAAGAGTCAATGAAGGTGTTTCTTTTCCTTGGTACTTGCCTTGAGATAGTGTTTCTTTTTCTTTCTATTCCATTTGGGGTTACCAAGGCATGATTTATGAGATCTTTTGGTTTCAAATAAGTGTAAATCAACATTGGTTAAACTTGAAAAGAATGACATGGCTTCACATGGAACTGCAATTGCATTCCATAAGATTGTAAATCTCCATTTTGACAATAGAGTCTGTCATCCATGAGGCCACAAAAAGAATAGAACAAAGATTTCATTGAAGCTCGATGAGTTTATTTTCTACCAGAACTAAAAAGTAATTAATTGAATTCTCCAATTGTATCTATTTTTGCAGTCAAAGGTACAAAATGTAGTTTTGAACATAACAGGTGGCAGAAGGATGAGCAATGGATGATAGAGTCTTTATCCTTTTTAACAAAATGTCAGTGATGTGCAACAAACTAAAGATTTGGGCACACATTTTAGAAATAGATCCCAAAAAGCTATGTTTTGAAATTTGTTTCAATTGTTAGGATATGAAGGCTATAAAGCAGTGATTCCATCATCACGTCCATGTACACAAAATGACAAACTCCTTTGGTGTTAAGTGTTTGTGTGTATACATGAACAATCTTAGCGAATACTCAAAGGAGAAAATTGCCCACCTATTCAACAAAGGGAACATGCAAAAGAAGATGTATGTGATAAACATTTTAGGGACAAATTTCTGGGCTAATAGGCATGTACATGTTGGAATTGTTTATGAGAACCTGTTCTCCCCCATTGTCTAGATTTTGGGATATGTTCTTAATGCCTTTGTATTGTGAATTGCATAGTGGAGGAGGAGAATGCTGAAGGTGTCAAGACTACATTGGAGACCCTTGAGATTGTGCCATAGTCAAAGATCATGCTTTTCTTTATCTTGATGTAGAAGGTAGAAAGACCAAAATGACTAAAGCATGGAAGTTATTCAAAGTTGGGGTAGGCCAGAAATATAGCTTGGATGCATTTGAGGCCTTCATGAGTGATAAAGTGATAATGGTGATTTGTTCCCTCAAGAGATCATAGAAAGGTTGAAAGTGATTGGAAAGGGGATTGGTTATTTGTATCACTGATCCCCCCTATGTCCCCCCTCTTATCACTATTCTCCACTATGTCCCCATGTTGTCCCCCTTCTTAATATCTATGCACTTGTTTTCTATTTTTTAACATAGGCGACTTGCATCCTTATGGTAGTACTTATGTAAAAAAAATCCTTATAGTTTTCTAATATTTTTTGTTGTTGTTATAGTTTCTTTTACTCTATTTGAGGTCTCCTTACTCATGGTTATTCTTTCTAGTGTTTTTCTATTGGTAATATTAGATATTTTAAACTACAATCAATCTTCACTAGCTCTTGGTTATAGATCAGATGGTGGTTCGTCATGTGTTTTTCACCCTAGTTTACTATTTTTTTCACATACGAATTGACATTACTAAGTTAAAAAAAAATGAATGAGAATAATAGTTCAATGGAAGGGACAAGAATTTTTCTAAATACCTAATTAAGTATTGTTCCTCGGTCCTCTTCGACTGTAAATCTTTATAATGGCTTAAAGTTGTAGATTTCCATGAGGTTTCCTTCCACTTTGCAATGGAAGAGGTTTCCTAACCATGATAGACATGTGAGATCATTATAAGACTTTTTTGACTCCCACGACCCACCGATGATGACACATGTGGAAGTTGTTAGATTCTGTGAGAAGCAAGAATTGAGCCAAGATTTGATGTCAGTTGTAGATCACATGCAACTCCAAGAAATAGATGATCCAAGATCAAATAGCTGAATGAAGATAAATCTAATATAAGAGAAAAAAAATAGAGATAAAGAAGAGAACTTTGAGAAGGCTCTCACTGAGCTATTACTAAACTAGTGAAGGTGAGAGTATAGTGCTTATTATATAGAAAAATAAAAGCATATACATCAAAGGGGTGCATTAACTCCTATTCCCCATAAAAAGTGGGAGGTTTTACCTTCTTGATAAATGCCAAAAGTTGTGACATAACCTCCTTACATGAGGAAAAGAAAGGAGTTGAGAAAGTTGGCACATAAGGCCAAAAGAGGGTGAGAAACCCAACTACCCCATAACACACTTAGGAAATGATAAAATAGTGGTTATGAGAGGTGGCAAAACAAGATAAAAGAGGGTGTGTAACTCAATTACCCATGTGAGGTGGAGAGTTACACATGTAGTTGAAGTATTTCACAACGTGTCCTTATATTAACCACTCCTAATAACCTAAGAAAGCTTAAATAATATGTAGGAGAAATAAATATCCCCTAACATAAGGAAAAATAAAAAATGTACACTAACACCCCCCTTAAGAATAGCTTAGGTAGATGAAAAGATGGGTCCTAGAAAATGAGGCCATGTGAGGTACCCATGTGCATAAATATCCCACCAAAAAGAACAATCCCCCCATAAGAGGAATATACCCCTAAAATAGAGAGAGAAAGAATGAAGGAATAAGAAGCCCCTCTTGAAATAGACACCTATCACATCCTAAGAAAAGATCGCAAATGAAGGAACTTGCTTTCACCGAAGGGTTTTGTGAAGATTTATGCAGTCTTCTCTAATGTTGAACAATACTTAAGATCGATGATATCTTCCTAAATCAACTCACAAATGTAATGCATATATATCTCAATGTGTTTCATCCCTTGGTGATGAACTAGATTTCTTAAGATCTGTATAACACTTTGATTATCACAAAAGATGATGGTAGGATTTTTGATTGGAATACCAAACTTGGTGAGAATATTTTGAAGCCAAATAGCCTCAGTCGTGGCATTAACTACCCCTCGATACTCAATCGATGTTGATGAAAGAGCAAATGCAGACTAATTCTACTCAACCAAAAACTAGACTAGAACCAAGTGAGAAGCAATACCCTAAAGTAGACTTGTGATCCTGAGAGTCGCCTGTCCTATTTGAATCTGTATATCCCACCAAGTCAATATCCATTCCTGTTGCATACTAAATTCAATAATTTTGAGTACCCTGAATGTAGTGGAAGATCTGCTTAGTTGCTTTCCAATGTAGTCCATGTGGTTCTTGCATGAATCAAGAGACCATGCCTACAACATATGAAATGTTGGGTCTCGTATGAGTCAAGTAGATGAGACTCTCAACAAGTTGTTGGTATAAAGTGTCATCAACCAAAGGTGAAGAGAACTTAGCCTCCAATTTGATCCCTGACAAAAATGGAGTCGGTGTAGGCTTACAATCAGCCATACAAAATCTAGAGAGCATATCAAGTGCATAGTTGGATTGTCAAAGGAAGATACCTAAATATGACCGAGTAATCTCAATCCCCAAGAAGTAATGAAAAAGAACCAAGTATGACATCAAAAATCTATCATGTAGAGTAGTTTTCACTACCTTGATGGTGGATGAATGTCTCCCTATGATCAACAAGTCATCAACATAGAGAACTAGAAATGTGAGAGTTTCATCCTACTATAGAATATAAAAATTTAAATCAGAATAGCATTGAGTGAAACCAACTATCAGAAGGAATGATTACAGGTCATAGATCACATGCAACTATAAGCAATAGATGGTCGAAGATTAAAATAGCTGAATGAAGATAAATCTGATATGAGAGAAAAAAATAGAGACAAAGAAGAGAATTTTGAGAAGACTCTCACTGAGCTATCACTAAACTAGTGAATGTGAGAGTATAGTACTTATTATAGAGAAAAATCATAACACATAATTCCAATGGGTGCATTAACTCCTATTATCCATAAAAAGTGGGAGGTTTTACCTTCTTCGTAAATGCCAAAACATGTGGCATAACCTCCTTACATGAGGATAGGAAAGGAGTTGAGAAAGTTGGTACATAAGGCCAAAAGAGGGTGAGAAACCCAACTACCCCATAACACACTTAAGAAATGATAAAATAGTGGCTATGAGAGGTGGTAAAACAAGCCAAAAGAAGGTGTGTAACTCAACTACCCATGTGAGGTGGAGAGTTACACAAGTAGTTGAAGTATTTTATCACTTGTCCTCATATTAACCACTCCTAATAACCCAAGAAAGCTTAAATAATATGTGTAGAAAAAATAAATACCTCCTAAAATAAGGAAAAATAAAAAACCTACACTAATAGAAGTCTTATGTCCAACCCCTACTTCTGACATTTGACGAATAAAAATACCTCTCAATATTCATATTCAGGATAACAATTTATAAAACCCTTATATCCTTGATATATCTACAATATATTGCTTCAAATTTTCAAGATATTAAACCCCCTAATATAAATGTGTGTGATATCATATTGCCTAGTAGATGAAGCTCTTGTGCTGAAATGGGGGCATGCCTAGCATAAACATGGCCACTCAGATGCATTGACGCTGATGATTTGTGTCCAGGACAAACAAAGTGAAGTTAAGTTATATTATGATTTTTAGGCTTATTTATGTACTCTTAAGCCTCAAACTACGGAAATAGTTTAACTTGTGATTTAATCAGCTAATTTTCTTGAAATTTTGGATTCTTGATGCTTATCAAGCACATGAAGGAAGTTATGGAGAAAAAGGTGACAAATCATGCAAGATAATAGACAATAATTCATTTTTATATTTCATTACAAAAATCATACCTCAATTGTAATACTAAGTATCTCAATCAATGGAAAAAAAAATTATATTGCACACAAGTATCTCATAAAGACATCTAATATTACAATGCCTCAAGTATTTAATTTGTACAAATATACAATTCAAATTTATATATATCCAAATAAGCTTGATATTATTAAAAAAACACATTTACATTCAATCCAATGAACCATCTGGATCCACTCTACTTGTTATCCTATCAAGTATTGTCTCATGGTCAAACTCATGAACATTTCATAGGTTCCTATTTAGTGGTCTACCCCCATATTTGTTCAAATGAACATTTGATGCCACCACAAGGTTGAAATAATGAAGAATCTTTTTATGTGTCTCAAATTCCTTGAACAACCACAAGTTAGACTTATTCATTGGGTACCTCCTAAGCCATGTACTAGTAATAACCATTGATCCTGTAGGGCATTCATGTTTTCTCCATCTACCTTAGGGCCATCCAATTTGTTCTTTTCCTCCACACAACAATACAAATAATAATATGTTCCTTTATCATTGTCTCCAGGTGCAATAACTACATAAACATGCGCTGCAATGATATGTGCAATCATGTACATGAATTTAGTGAACAAATATGATATTAAATTGAATTTGATTAAATATGTATGTAGATAATTTACCTAGTTGCACTAGATCTGACACACGGTCAAAGTCAATTGACACTTCAATTTGTATGAGTTACAATGCTATCGGGAGTCAATATGTCTCAAGTGGATTCAAGGTTCTTGTACACCATTCGTCGACCCACTCCTTCGACTCACACTCATTCCATGATTCATCTACACACGATGAACAAAATTACACCATATATTTCATATGTATACTCCACGAATCTACATTAGAGCTTCTAAAAGAGTGTACTTCACTCGATCTTGTCCATGTACAACAATCCTCATATTTTGGAATGTTAGTATCATCTATCAACCAAAAAAATCTATAAATTGTAGACTCAACTTGATTACTTGGATCCATTGAATCATTGCACCACTTGACAATAGATTTTGCATTTGTAAACTTTTCTTTATCTTTGTACTTTAATTCTTCTTGTGCTAAGGCTCTTTTCATGCATTCTCTAGCATTGCCATGCTCCCCCTTTCCATTCTTGGCCTCACAAAAATTCCACATATGTTGAACACCACTAATCTTATGCATTCTACCCAACTAATAAAACATCTTACAGTTCTTAAATTGTGATGCACAATTATTTGACCATATGATATGTTGACAAAATCAAATACCATAGCCAAATTAAGGTAGAACATCTGAAAGAAACCTTGTACAAACTTTGTAGAATGTGTGCAATCATCGTTGATATAGAAATGATACTCAATATATAAAAAAATGTCACCTTGAAATCGGGAACAATGAAATTTGGTTAGCAAGACATTTAAACTACTATTTTCGACTGTAAGATCGCAACAAGATTTTAACAATAAATATTGTCATGATTCTGGTTTCATCAACTCTTACATGTTTGCTTTTCTAAGTCCTTCTGGTTTTGGCTATAAACTTATTTCTGGTACTTGAAAATATATTGATTTTAATTCATGGTTTGTGGTTTCCTACTATAGGCTTTAGGCTAAGGAACACCTACAATGTGAAGATTGTCTAGGACCTTTGGCAAATGTTTAATTAAAAATACCCTTCCAATGATGACATCTAAAAGTTTCAACAACATCAACAAATATCTCGATGTGAGACAATTTGGACACATCTATTCTGGCTTCAAAATAGTAGTATGGATTGACTAACATGCATGTTAGTCATGTGTTTTACACCATCGATTTTGTAATAAACAGCTACAATTGACTAACACATCGCTATCACGTTGTATGAGAGGTTTGTTTTAGAGCCAAAATAGCTGCAGCCAGATAATTTCAGTGGGGCATCCCCACCCATAAAAACCTACCGACTAACAAGATTTCTATCTATAATAGAGTTTGTTTAATAACTGAGGTTGCAAACATGGACATGACAGCCTAAGTGATAGCGTAGACCAAGGAATGGGTTGAATCTCTTTTTGCTGCTATGTTGGACTTGCCTAAACCTAAAAAGCAAGAGCAAACTGAAAATAAAGCAGGAGAATCCTCTAAGACTGGAAAGCCTTCCAAACCTACTACTACAAAATACAAGGGTTAATTTGGAGAATCATCCAGGCCCTTTCCCACTGTATTCAAAGAGAAAAAGGTAGGATCTTCTAAGGCAAGAGAACCTGTTGAAGCAACTGCTATTAAGAGAAAAGGTACATATCTCTTAGGAGAGTCTAAGACCTATAAAAAGAAAGAGTAAAGAGGAGATTAGAACTTCATTTCTTCTTCAATAAAAAATTAACTTAAAATTGAACAAACATAATTATATATCACCATCACAATCATTATTAAAATCTAAATATAATTTCATTGCTAAGTGTTAAAAAAGTCATAAAATTTCAATTGTTTTTCAATTTTTTAAAATTTGAAAAATTATAAACATCCAAACTTTCATTTATGCTTCACTAAATGGATTGCAAAATACAAAGATGATATTTTACTTTAGTGTGTGTGGTTTAAGGCGAGTCGTTCATATCCTCTGCTAGTCACGCAGCATATGGAAAAATTATAACTTCCTAATGCACTCATGATTTTTTTTTTCCTTTCATGTTTTTAAGAATTTGACATTAAATTGAAATAAATGTAAAATTGAATGCACGAGCCCGATATTTCTTGGAGATGAGATGAAATTGCTCTTTAATAACATAAACTTGTTTAAACAAGTTTTAGTTGTGGATGGATTGTGAATAATAGTAAGATGCCAAAAATCTCATGTCGTATGAAGATGTAATGATGATATTTTATTTAGTCATTGAGGTGATACAATGATGCAGACTAGTTTGTGTTTGCTAGATATGTGTAAGGGAAGCATACCAATAGTGTTATAGTTAATTTCACACACTCACAAGTCTTTCGATGATTCTTTTTTTGGTGTCTTCATATGCGATTTAAATTCTTATAGTTATTGTTTTGGCTAATGATGCATGTCATTGGATCCATTAGCTCGCAAGGGTCAAAATGTGGTCATTTTAAAGTGTCATCCACTACCTACTTAAAGATGCCCCAATAACCGTGCACTACAAACACCTCAAAGATGGTCAATACTTATGCACATATGCCCCAGTAGTCATGCACTATGGGTACCAATAAAGTTGCACATCTCCTCCAACTAAAGTCCAAAAATTCTAACTACTTGGGATAAAGAGGGTGGCTATTCATACATGTGATATCTTTTTTTTATTTATCAACCAAGGTCTAATGTTGATTATATTAAATAAAAGAAGAAAGTACATATAACATAAGATTAACCAAGTACACGTGAAATTTTTTAATAGGCTTTTAGTTATCATTTTCTTGGTTTCTTTAAAGTTGGTAATTGGGAGGTTGGGTGACCAAGGGTAAACAGTAATAGAAACATGGGCAGTAGCTAGTGCTCTTACCCAAATAAGTTCGGTGATTGGATAACAAATTTGAGAGGGTTGGAGCACTTAGACCTCTCTACAATAATCTGAATGTGATATTCCATTATAATTAAAGGTGAAATTCCATTACAATTAACAAAACTACAAAATCTAAATTTTTTTTTTTTGCTTGGTAAAAGGCCGAAGCCATATTTTATTTAATAAATAAAATTACATTCTCCACTCAGTGTGGGCACCAGTAGGAAAGAGAGGAGAGGAGAAAACCTCCGGCCTTTCCTGGGACCTTAGGTCCAGTCAATAGTTAGTATTAAAATTCTACATCATTTATTGTGTTACATATTTTCCTTTACAATCCCTTCATTCTGGGCATAAAAGGCCCATCACAGGTAATTTCTATAATCTTCCTTGTCAAAATTTTCTTTCAATAGTCTTCCTTGTCAAAATTTTCTACCTTTATCCTATTTCATTGCCTTTTGACTCACTCTGTCACCTACAAGACAGATTCACAACACAATCCTGTTGCAAACCACTTCATTGAGTGTTAGTGCAAAAAAGGAAAGAACTATTATTATCTCAACAAGATTCTGTTATACTTTCCACTATTGTTATTGTAACCTAGGCTTCTTTTATATTGAGTCAGCACCAGGATCATACTGTTGACTATAATATGAAAGATTACCCAGGTTACAATAATATTTGTGAAATAAACACTGGTCATCAAGAGACTGATAATAATCCAAGCCATTTGTCATGTTATCCATGATTGTACCTTAACATTCTAATCATAGAAATCTCTTAATGCAAATGATATAACTAAAATTAAGCCAAATATGCAAGTGTTACAAAGATACTTCCTGTCTCTGCATCCTGAAGATAGATGTATGCGAGTGGCCTTAGGTCATAACTGTTTAGTCATTTCTGAGATGCTAATATAAGAAAACCAACATTAGAGTATATGCCTGACTGAAAGATAAATCCTGATTCTAAACTACACTATTTCAATATATATATGTCTTGTAAATGAAACCAAATCAGTGGCTTTGTCCTTATTTACCTATATTATAACAGAGCCATACGTTTCTGAGTATATGTCTTGTCCCAATCAACCCTTTTGTCAAAATGCATTCATAATCAGTTCTATGTGTAAAGTTTACTATCTATAGATCCTTCTTCCCTATGTATTAGAGTAATTATATCTACATACATAGAAAAATATGTTATGAAGATTTCCTTATTCATCATTATCATTTGTGGCTTCCATGCTAGAAGCCCGTGTCTCCTCAACCCCCATGTCGATGGGGTTTTGACTTGTAATGGGGTCCAACCCTCATCAATCATATAGCTTACCCACCAATCTCCTTTTGTCTCTTTTACCACACCAAGCCATTGTTTAAGGAATGTAACATTCCTTGTTATATCTAGTTGCCATTGCAGGAAGGATTTCTGGTCCTTGATGATAAGAATGGGCCTCTTAAAATCTATTTTGAGTGATTCTCCTTTGTCTATGGCTTCTGAAGCTCTAACGTAATCTTCTGGATAAGGGATACAAAGATTATCATCAACACATTTAATAGCCAACTCTAGATTAACCAGGTATTCGTTATTGAATATTAACCTGCACAATGAGATTGTGTCTGCCTTGTCTTCTTCCATTGTGAGTAATATGGCTGCAAACCCCGCAAGGATGTCACTGTTGACTCATTTCCTATGCTCTGTGTTCATAAGCTCATTTCCCAGAATCCTCTTGGTCGCATGAATGACCAAATCATCCTCTGACCTCACAATAACTGACCAACGTTTCTTAGATATCTCTCCCACAAAAGACATCTCACACTTTTTTGGGCATAAGCAAATACCAGAATCCATTGTTTATGATAGAGTTAAATTGTAAGTGTTACCGCTAGATATATTGGTTTTGCTAACCATCACTATCGGTAGGTTAAGTTTCAACCCCTGTTGAGAGGTAAGTTATTCTGTGCTGAGTGACTATTCACCTCATGGTATGATGTATGATTATTATTAGATAGATCTAACAGGTCTCCATCCCCAGAATGCCTTGTTGTTTCAAATCTAAAGATGTTGATTACTTTTTAATGATTATCTATTAGCCTTTCACTCTTGCGTTTCCAATGCATGATTGCTTCAAGCAATCAAATGAAACCTGTATGAGAAGGCCTAACATATGATGATTGAAAATCAGATTTTATATACATATACATATGTTATATATTTACACACGCACACACGCACACACACACACACACACATGTATATATCTATATATATGTGTGTGTGTGTATATATATATATACATATATATATTTATGTAAATATATATATGTATACATATATATATACATATATACATATATATAGATACATATATACATATATATATACATATACATATATATAGATACATATATACATATACATATATATGTATATGTATATATATATATGTATGCATATGTATATGTATCTATGTATATATATAGATAGATACATATACATATACATACACACACACACACATATATATATATATATACACACATAGATATATACATATACATATATATATATATATATATATATATATACACATATATACATACATATATACACACATATATATAGATGTTCTATGTTTGTTATTAGTGAGTATATATATGAATATATATTTGTATATGTGTGTGTATATATATATATATATATATATATATATATATATATATATATATATATATATATATATATATATATATATTACAAAATCTTTAAATTTTGGACTTATCAAAGAACATAATTTTTAGGGCCTAAATCAATTGATTTTATGAAGTTAACAACAATGGAAAATTAATTAGAAAATGTAGAGACCAATCAGTAAGAATATGATCATTTCTATGAAAATGATGAAATTGTTTATATAGATGAAATAATAGTTATGAATAGAGGACAAGATATGGAGTTGGCAAAAAAATTGAGATTAGTAAAATGTTTCCACCTCTGACAATAGTTTGTCAAGTAACATTCCTCAAAATATTGGACCACTCAAAGGTCTAGTTATTCTCAACATTTCAAGAAACCATTTCTATGGAGAGATTCCTAAATCCAATGGAGATATGACATAACCAGAATCACTTTATATTTTACAAGACAAACTCTTTTGGAGTATTCCTTCTAAGTTGCACAATTTTTCACATCCTTAAGTTACTTTGATGTGTCTTATAATAACCTATCAAAGATGATACCACGAGGAGGACAAATGATATTTAATTTTTCATATTTCTCCAACAATTTATACGCGTATGTGGCCTACAGATCTATGTGCCATGCTTGAGTAGCCTTCTTGATTCTCTGAAGGAACATGAAGAAAATAATGAAGATTCATAGGACAATATATGACTATGGAATACAAGAATGAAAATAGGGTATGTAATTAGCTTTGTAATTGTAACGAGAATGTTGTGGCTCACCAAAACATTGAGTGCCATGGGCTTCAAATTAATAGATGGCATTATAATTTTCCTATTCCAGACAATGAGAGAGAAATTTTGTTCTTAAATGCTAGATCATTTGTGTTTTACTTTTGATCAATAAGCTAATCATGTAAAATGTATTGTCATATTTTCATGTTGTAGAGTGCAAAATACATAGAGTTGTTGGCTTGATGATGATTGTAATGTATTCATCACTTGTTGCCATTGATGAAACACTCTCACACACACATATAATTATATTGACTACTCATGTAACTTCAATTGTTTTACACTGTCAACTGGTATGTTAGAGGTTTATCTCTAACTGTTACTCTGTGTTAATCGGTATGTGCATAAGAGACAACCTACGGTTATACTAAGTCGACATCAAGATGAAGATCAAGATGGAGATCAAGTAAAGATTCAAGGACAAAGGTTCATATGTTTTATTCAAACTGGTATTTGATTGTTCCAACCAGTATTTGGTTATTTTTGTGATGAGTTATCGACACCGACTACTTGGTGATAATTTTTGTGATGAGTTACCAACACCAACTACTTGGTGGTAATTTTTGTGATGAGTTATGATCACTTGTCCAGATACACTGCACCTAAGAAATTGTGTTATGATTTCCTTAGGTCGACATGAAATCTGAATGTCTATATATGGACATCTCAATAAATCCTCAAAATATATGTATGCATGAAGAGTGAAAGTTTTTGGCTGAAGAGTGATAAGTGTTAAGATGAAGAGTGTGTTGAATAGCAATGTTGAATATGCTTAGAAGGATCTGATTAAGCAAGTATTATGCTACTCTAAATAGATCAAACCATTCTTATTGTTTTCTAACCATTACAGCAGAATCAAATCCCCTAACTGGGTAAGCTCTAACAAGCTTCAATGTATAAATCCTCTAACAATGTGATCCATTAGTTTGGATTCTAAAATCCTCCACTGAGGTTACTCCTAACAGGGTACTATCTTTAACAGGGTATAAGCTTCTAATCAAGCTTTGTGATCTCTAACAAGATTCGCTCCTAGCAGAGCACTTTGTAGACCTTAACCAGTCAATTATCTATTACTACAGATAGTTAACTTGTGAGTTCCATCTCACCATGGTTTTTACCTAATTGGGTTTTCCAGGTACAAACACTTGTGTTATGGTGGATGATTTACTTTTTGTGGATGATGTTATATCATTTTGGATTGTATGCATTGTGTTTAAAAGTTTTGTTAAGTTCATCTACTGGTTAGTGTTTGAAGTAGTTTTAAATTTGCTGTCACTGATTCACCCCCCCACTCTCAGTGCTTTTCAAGTCTATCAATTAGTATCAGAGCCTAACTTCTTTGAAGCCTAACCGCTTAGAAGAGAGCCTTGAAACTGCCATGGGGGACATGAGCTACTTTGAGATGGCTAGAGAGCTAGAAGCTAGCAGAAATGAACTTGAAACCCTTAGGGTCAAACTAAAAGCTTCTCAAGTCAAAAGGAGAGAGCTAACTGAACAACTATTAGAGATATTTGATAATAGTTCTTCAGATGAAGCCAATATTGATGCTTTAGCAGAGGAAGTTGAAAAGATAAACAGTGAGAAACCGAATCTGAGAAGAGAGCTAGAAGGTCTCACTATCTGCATGAGTCAGGAACTGTAAGCCATAAGAGCTATTGAAGATCTTATCAAAAAAAGAGATCAAGAGATTACAAAGATCAAATGAGAAAATGCCACTATGCATGAGCATTTGATTGTTGAAAGAGAAGAAAAGGAGAACCTGTAGCTAGATCTTGAGCTTGCATCATCTCTGAAAGAGAACCTGTCAAAGCATAATGAAGATCTCACCAAACAGCGTACTAAAGCCAATGAGAAATTGGAGAAGTTCATCAAAAGCTCTACCATGCTGGAAGAGAAAATTCAATCACAAAGAATGAAGGGTGATATCTCTAGACTTGGTTTTCACACAACTAAAAAAGGTGAATCCTTTGGTACAAAGAGAAACAATCCTAAGAACAAATCTACTCCTAAGATCAATAAGCCGACTAATAAGAAGGTCTTTAAACCTGTTTGTTTTGTTTGCCATAAACCTAGTCACACTGCAAATGTTTGTAGACACAAACCTAATAGAAATGCAAGTTACAATACTAATGCTAGGTATGTGTCCAAGAAATTTGAAGGTCATTGCTTCACATGTGGAATGTATGGACATAGATATGTTGAGTGTAGATATGGAGCAAACAATCTTGTACCACACATGCATCCAAGACCAAATGGTGACTAGATGAGGAACTTTGACAACCGAGTAAACCAGAACTGGCAAAGATCCTACGACAACTAGTTTAGTCCATTTGAGATGGAAAAGGTAACAAATTTTATTTGCACCATCTGTAATAACTTTGGTCATGTGGCTATGAACTGTAGAAGAAGAACAGGAAGAGGAAATGTAGAACCTTGGAGATCATTTGGTATGGTCTGTTATCACTGTAACAAACTGGGGCACTTATCAAAATTTTGTAGATCTAGAAATAGCAAACTGGTCAACTCTTCTAAGGATCAAAAAGGAAAGTAGAAAGTTGCTATTGAAGAAACCAGAGAGGATATGAATCAGATTTGGAAGAAGAAAAGTGATGACTCACTTGGAGAAGAAACTATTCCTTCACCCAGTGAACAGAACCCTGCAACGGTGAATTAAGCCTTTTAATATGGCTAAGGGGAGCTTAACGGTTAAAATACCTCCAGACCCCTTGAGAAAAATGAGCAGGAGAAGAATTTTGAAACATGAAATTTTTGGTAACTTTTTGTTAACATGTTATCAACCGGTTTCCCACTTGAGTAGTGAAATTAGGGTTTGTAATCCTAAACGAGCGAGCATTTAATGTAGTGGTTAAAAAGGATAAAAGCGAATTTTACTTTGTCATTTTTACCCTAATGCATTTGAGAAAGAAATTTGAAGCGCTTGTAGAGCTGAGAAAGATTGTTTTGTTATAAATTGCCGAATTGTTTCGTGATTTGTGAAATTTAGCTAAATTGAAGGTTGCAGAAGGTCAAACTAGTGTGCACTTGGGCATTTCAATAGGTAAATGGGGCATCATGTGCGAACAAGGTATTTATTTGAACATACCACTTTGAATCTTGTTCATCTGGAATGGTATCAACTTCAAAGTCTGTAGAGAGGTTAATGATTACTTCTGAGCCTATGGAAGTTGCAGTGGTAGAACAAATTATGTCTTATAATGCATTATCACAAGTTTTGAGCGATTGTTTGGTCAAAGGTGATTTGTCTAGTTACATTGACTGCAAGATAGAAGATTTAGGATCTCTATACATTTACACCCAGTAGAAATCACTATGTGATGAGAACGGTAAGATTAAGACAAAGTATATATGCTAGGGTTCTCAAAAAGGGTTTTCATAATGCCACTTACTTTCTTGAAGATTTTGAGGATGAGCATATTAGAATCAAATTGAGTCGGGTTCATGGAGAGAATATGTATTTAAAAAGAACTCACACAATAACTAAGGAAGCCATTCAGGCTGTGACTGGCTATTTCTCAACTGGTGAAGTACCTGAGCTAAGAAAAATTTCAAAGGATATTGTCTTCAACTTAACTAGTTTTACATCTGATGGGCATTCTTTTTTCGTTAACAACATTAAAGACCCTATAGTAAAACTAGTAGCAATGGTGATAGGCTACCGAGTATTTTACTCCAATAGACTTAATAGTGTTCCTTCGACAGTAGTTCATACAACTCACATAATGATTGTGGATAATACAAATTATGATCTTTGTGAAGCTATCAGGAGACAATTATTTTTGAATTTGCAATCTATCAAGAAGGATAGCAATTTGAAATTCAAGTTTGGTCAGCTATTAGTTGGACTGTTCTTTTATTTTTAGAACTTTCTACTAGAGATTGGAGACATTGTGGTCAAAGGACTCACGAGTCTCAGCACAAATTAAGAACATCATCAAGGCTGTAAAGAATACTTTCCCTGCTGCCATGAATAAGTATTTTAATGAGTTCCAAAATAAAATGAGCCTAAGGATGAGACTATCAGAAGAAGTGGTAAAGAACTTTGAAATGGATATAATCTTCACGGTTACCACTGAGTTTTGCCTGATGCAAGCAATTGAGCCAAGAGAGGAAGAAATGGAAGACATGAGTTATGAGGTAAACTATGATCTACTGATTGGTTATGCTAATACCTTATTAGCATCACCTATAGACAAAAAGTAGGCAAAATTGGACATTGTCGCAGTCCAAGAGGAACCTACACAAACTAGTACTACACCTATTAAAAGTACAAGAGGAAAGAATAAAAAGTCTGATGAAGCATCTCCAACAACAAAGAATACTAGGGTTACCAGGAGTGTCCTAACCAAAAAGGGAATGGAACCAAAAGTATATACTACGAAGGAGACAAAGAAGAGAGGCAGAAAATTAATTTTGCAACTAGAGCCTAAGGGAATGGATTCAGATGAAGAACCAAAGAAGGTAAAAGCAACTGGAAAAATATCCAAGAAGGTTAAGGAAGTGCCAAAGGCAACTGTGCCTATTGATATAGCATCCTTCAAACCTAAAACCCATTTTGAAAGGACAATGAAGACAATAAGGAAGAATAGGTTTGACAATGTAAAAGAGTATTTTGATTCCTTCACTGAAAATGAGAAAGAGCAAGTGATTCAACAAGTAATCACTCATCTGTGTCATTACAGTAGATATCCACATGAGCTAGAAAAGGATATCTCAAATTCTTTGTACACTATTATTTTGAATAAATGGGAGGAAGCTATTAATATAGAAAAAGAAATCATTGACGAGGTATTTGTACAATATTTCTTTGAATTTTCTAAGGATGATATTAGTGCCTTAGTTGCTCGATACAAATCTCAGTTTACATTCAAAGCAATGAGACTGAAGTTACTAAGTGGAAAGAGGGTAATCGTTGAAACTGAGACCCATCATATCGCCTGTGAAATCAAACAGATAGAAGAGCTCATCCAATCCTCTATGAATGAAGATAATGTTGTTGATGATGTTAATAGACTGGAAATGGATGAAGAGGAGATTATTCAACTTGATGAGGTCTATCCTCTCAAGAAAAAAGATGACTCCATTATTCATGATGTTGATGATGTTTAGGACACAATCGACCTATCTGAAGATAACACTGCACTGGATATGGAGCCTCCTGCAAATGTTGATGTACAAGTTACCTTAGTTGAACAACCGACAACTCAACTAAAAGTGGACAATCCACCGACAACAGAACAACTGGAGAAACCCCAATCTCTATTGGTCATTCAAGCTATTTAGAAGGAGCCTACTGAAACTATTGACACAAAAAGGAAATATAGAAGAATATAGAGAAAGCTATCATTAAGGTTGTATCCCCTGAACCAGCAAAGCAGAAACAACTTGAAGATGATGATGATGATTCTCTAAGTATCTCAGGACCAATCAATATGAACAATTTGAGCGCATCAGAAATGATGAAGATTGCAAATGTCATGCAATCTAGAGTGCATAAGAAGAGATTGAAAGAGCAAAGGGTTGAGGATGAAATAATTCAAACTGCAGTAGATATTTTATTTGGTCTGCTACCGAAAACATCTACAACACATCTATCTACACCCATTAGCAAAATTGGTTAGCTAGTTGCAGATGCATCTAATCAAATCAAGTCACTAGAAGATGTTGCTCAACTGTATGCTGAAAAGAGTCACAAGAAGAAATATGGAGAAAAAGTGGCAAAGGATATTGATAGTGGCAAAATGGCTCTATCACACAATAAAAGTATGTTGAGTAAAGGTATTGAAGCAGGAGGAAAGTATCTTGCTTGTACCTCCAATGTTCCTTTCTTTTATTCTGACATTACAAAAAGTCAAATTAAAATAGAGCAAGAAATGGAAAGGAAATGCAAGGCATATGTCCCACTCCAAGACTCCATACATGTCTTTAGCAAATCTATAGTTGATTTGCATAACAGATTGGACATCCATGATAATGAAAAGGCAAAGAGACTTCGATCTCTTAAAGAACTCAAAAGTCAGCTCACCTCACAAGTAGACATACTTCAGAGAGCCCACTCCAATGTAGAAGCTATTCTTGCAATGCCTGAAACCTGCACATTGGACTCAATGAAAGAATTTCATTCATAGCTGTTGTCTACATTTGAGTATACTAAGAACATATTGGAATCATGGGAAAATGCTTTGTCACAGATGAAGAACAACTACAATGTTATTTTATGAGATTAGCTAATGCATGAATTTTTACGTTATTGTTGTATATGCTGAACACTTTGGTACAAATTTTCTATATATATTTTACTTTTTCAATTTGGCATTGTTGTCAAAGGGGAGTAGAAATATGTATGTGTGTTTTTGAAAATTTTGTATAATGTATGCATTAAGGGGGATCATGAGTATATGTGTAAATTTGTTGTGCATGCACACTTAGTGGTATTACTGTAAAATTTTCTAAGTGTTTCCATCAATGCCAAAGGGGGAGATTGTTGGCTTGATGATGATTGTAATGTATTCATCACTTATTGTCATTGATGAAATACTCACACACACACACATATGATTATATTGACTACTGGTGTAACTTCAATTGTTTTACAATATCAACCGATATGTTAGAGGTTTATCTCTAACCGGTATGTGCATAAGAGACAACCTACGGTTATACTAAGTTGGCATCAAGATGAAGATCAAGATGGAGATCAAGTAAATATTCAAGGACAAAGGTTCATATGTTTTATTCAAACCAGTATTTGATTGTTCCAACTGGTATTTGGTTGTTTTTGTGATGAGTTACCAACACCGACTATTTGGCGGTAATTTTTGTGATGAGTTACCAACACTGACTACTTGGCGGTAATTTTTGTGATGAGTTATGATCACTTGCCCAGATACACTGCACCTAGGAAATTATGTTATGATTTCCTTAGGCTGACATGAAATTTAAATGTCTATATATTGACATCTCAGTAAATCCTCAAAATATATGTATGCATGAGGTTTAGTAATATTTTCATTTGAGATTGAATTGATTTATGTTCATCATACATCCTTTTTCACATTGACATCAGTTGGTGGTGACATTAGATTTTAAAGGAAGTTAGAATATTTTTATTTAAATGATTTGTATGTAGTATTACCTTTTTTGTGTGGTATTTAATACTTTGTCTTAAATATTAATTCTAAAGGTTTAAAAGTACAATACCTTGTAAAACTTGACTCATCTATTGTTAATAAATATATGGAACACATAAATATAGGATGTAATGCTTAAAGTTAGAAAAAATAATGACACACTCACAATACAATCAAACAATTAAAGATTCATGGACACAAAATTTTAAGATATAACAATCTAATAAGAATTGAAGTATTCTGAAACTAGTTTCTAAACTACTATTTAAAAAAAAAATAGTTAAGATTATTGGGATGAAGTACTACACACATAAAAGTGTTTCTAATTTCCACTAAAATATAAAAGTGTCTGGTGTGCTGTCAATTTTTTTGTTGCATTTAGTATTTTAAAAATTCTATCAATAAAAATATACCTAAGAGTGAGTACTAGAAATTTAATATTTTTTTTAAAAATATTTAAATATATTGTTTTGTGATTTTTCAAAGGGGATGCATCTTTAAAAATTGCATCATTAATATGTGTGCCACATAATTTACACAAAAACAACATTTTTTTTTCTTTCAATGTGCAAAGAATGAAGTGTTGGACAATCACGCACACATAAGAAAATAAAAAATAAAACAGAGAAATAAATAAATCTATATCTTAGGATTATAGAAACATAAGTAAAATAAATTAAAAATAAATGTTATTGTTTTTCAAATTAAAAAAATGGTTAGAAAGCTAATAATATGTATGAAATTTTGGAGGTAATTTTATTAAATATCATTGTACAATATGTAAACACAATGATGTGCAAGTTGGAAAATTCCAATGCATGTAAAAAACACATGAAATGAAAGAAAATTAATAGTCCAAGCCTTAAAATTTGTTATCCAAACCTATATCAATGGAAAAAGGGTAGGACTTTTTTTTCGCTAAAAAATGCACTCATGTTTCATGTTCCACAAATGCAATCATGTTTTGTCGAACATGAAATATAATGTATTTAATGTTCCATAAAACGTAATCATATTTTGTTATACATGAGATGAAATATTTTATTAAAAAAATAAATAAATAAATAAATAAAAATTCACATTTCCTAAAAATTAACACTCCCTCTCTCTCCCTCTATATCTAAATTTCCCATTTTCAATTTTTTCATTTCTCTATATATCTCCCTCTATCTTATCTCTCCACTCTCTCTCTCCCTCACTCCCTCTCTATCTCTCTATCTCTCCCTCTCAATCTCTCGCTCTCAATATATATATATATATATATATATATATATATATATATATATATATATATATATATATATATATATATATATATCCCCCTATATCTCTTTATATATATCCCTCTCCCTATCCAAATATCCTTTTATATCTCTCTCTCTCTCTCTCTCTCTCACACACACACACACACACACACACAATTTATTATTTTTATCTCCCTCTCACTCTTTATCTCTCCTTCTCTCTCTCCACCTCTATCTCCCCATCCCTATATTTTCTACCATCCCTCTCTCACTTTCTCTCCCTTTTTCTCTACCTATCCCTCTCACTCTCCCTCTATCTCTTTTTATCTATCTCACCCTTTATTTATGTTTTTATCACTATCCTTGACCCTATCCGTCTATCTCTTTTTATTTATCTCACCATTTGTTTACATTTATCTCACTCTACCTCTTTGTCACACACTCTTTATTTCTCTCTCCATATTTATCTCTCCATCTATCCCTCTCTTTGTATATACTTCTCTCTCTATCTCAATCTCTATTCCTCTCTTCTCTCCTCTCTCCCTCCACCTCTTTCCCTTCCTCCAATTCTTCCCTTTATATCTCTCTAAATAAATCCCTCCTTCCCTATATCTCTTGTCATCTCTCCATCTACCTTTCTAACTATGTCTTTCTATATTTCCCTCACTCAATCTCTCTCTCAACTCTCTTTATCTCTTTCTCTCTCCATCTCTCTTTCTCTATTTATCAATTCATATATCTCTATTACTATCATTATATATCTAACCCTCTCTCTCTATATTTCCCTATCTTCTCTCTCTTTCTCTCTCTCTCTCTCTCTCTCTCTCTCTCTCTCTCTCTCTCTCTCTCTCTCTCTCTTTTGTATTTATCCCTCTCCCTCCCCCCCTCTCCCTTTAATTATATCTCAATATCACTATCTATATTTCTATATCTCTCTCCTCCATATATCCTTATATATATACCCCTCTCTATCTATCAATCCACCTCATTTATCTATAAATATCTAAATCCCCCTCTCTCCCTCGCCCTATATATTCCCCCTCTCTCTATGCATATTTATTCCCCCCACTCCCCTTCTCCCTCTCCCTCTCCCTCTCCCTCTCCCCCTCTCCATCTATATATTTCTATCTCTCCCTTCTTTATATCTATTACTATCACTCTCTATTTTTCCATCTCTCCCTCTCCCTTTATCTTTTTATATATATATCTACCTCATTATCTTTATATGACTCTTCATCTTTCTCTATCTCTTTATACCTCTCTCTATCTCTTTCTCTTTCTCTATTATCTTTTTCTCTCTATCCTCCCTCTCTCTTCATATATTTTCTTCTCCCTTTCTCTACCTATTCCTCTCTCTCTCCCTTTATCCCCCTCTCTATATCCTCTCCCCATCCCCCTCTCTTAAACAATTTTTATTTCTCACCATTTATTTATGTTTCTTTCACTCTCCCTATTTATCTCTCTATCTTACTCCCCCTCTTTCTCTATCACTTTTCCTTTCTATCTATCCCTCTCTTTATCTTTATCTATCCTCCCTCTTTCTCCCTCTCCCCCTCTCTCTATCTTTTTATATTTGTCTCACCATCTCTCTCTCTCTCTCTCTCTCTCTCTCTCCATCTATATCTATATCTTGGTATTCAAAATCTCCTTATCTCTCTTCCTAATTATCTATCTCTCTCCCTCCTTACTCTCTCCCTCTCTCTTTCTCAATCTCTCCCTCCATTTATCTCCTATATCTCTCTATCTCACTCTCTCCCTCCTTCTCTTTTTGGCTTAATCTTTATGTATGTCTCTCCCCTCCCCTTTCCCTCTTTAAATCCATCTCTCTATATGTCTCTCCCCCCCATTATCTACTCTATACCTCTCTTTATTTATCTCTTTATCCAAATTCTCTTTATCTCTCTTCCATCATCTCTTTCTCTTTTTCACTTGATCCCTATTTATCTCTCTATCTCTAGAGGAGAAAAATCAAACCACTACAATGCATAATCAATCCTCTTAAGAACTCTATTTCCAACTCTCCACTCGGAACAAGCCATCACACAATTGCAACCTCTACGTTTGTTCACTATTAAGAATAAAGTATGTTTAAGTAACCAAATTAATTAATTAAAATATTTAGTTCACAAAGAAGGAGAATTCAGGTTATATACACCTAGATAGTTCCATGGGTTCTTTTCACATATGCATGGGTTGAGGACGACAACGTGTTGTACAAATGTCCTATATGGACATAAATAGAAGTCCATACTAGAAAGTACAAAATGAACAAAATAATGTCCTATAAGCTAAATATAATGAAAGAGTAAAACAAAAAGAGACTAAACACAATTAAAACAATATGAAGTCTTTTTGTTTAAGAATTTTGTGCAACAAACACCATGATCTTATCCATTGGAACTTGCACAAAAAAGACCAATGGTGAAATGTTGGGGGTGACTATTCTGAGAGGTTTTCCTTAGTCATGTTAGGAATTGCATGTAGAAAATATCAATTAAATGCAAATAAAGATTAAATAGAGGAATGAAAAACATAGAAATAATAACAATGAAGAGACAATTTTTAACGTGGTTCACCCAAACTCAGGCTACATCCACCAAACATAGAGTCCAACATTATTATCCAGCAAATCAAACCAATTACAACTAACAATCCCTTGCAACTCAATACCATTGCAAAATGCTACAAAAACTCGACAAAACCCTAACCCTTAGCTGTTTTATCAAGACTTGTGTTAGTTACAAAAATAGGGTTAGTATATGTTAGCCAACAAAAAACTAACTCCCGATGCCTTTATTAAATAGTAAAATTCGTTTGAGCTTGCCCCTAAACCTTGCAAGGGGCGCTTCACCTTGACCTGCCTTGGGGGCATTGCCCCCAAACCCCCATTGAATAATTTGGGGGGAAATTGTGCCAATAAAAGTGGGGAAACATTAACCTCTGATTCTGATTAGGCTCCATCTAACAAGTCAAAACCCCACTTTGGTGTTTCCACCTCCATAAATAACATATAGACATGATCATTGATAAGATAGATAAAAAGGTATATTAGAGAATAAATGAACATGCTATAGATAATAAAGACAATAAATAAAATGATACAATAACCCAAAGAGTTACCCTCCTTCATGTAATGACCCACTTAGCTGAACCAAAAAAATTTGACCAATTCTTTTTTTTACTTATTCTTACTTGTGTCTGATTCAATTGCATACTTAGGTACATCTATCCAAAGAAGATAGGCATCCATCCAACCGGGATAGGAATATAACCATACAGGTTAGGAATCTATTCATATGGGATAGGGGGTTTCATCTATCCAATTCAGGATAGGCATCTACCCAAATGGGGTAGGCATCTATTGAAAAAAGCAAAAACACATCCTTAACCAAATCCTAATCCCCATCCCCAAATGCTTGAGTACTAGGGGCAACTCCATTCCTAGACTGCCTACATACTCATTTCCGCACGAGATCAAGGCATGAAATATGTAGTTATAGTTTCTAATTATGGTTTAATGTAAACTATTTAGTGGGTATGCAACCCTTTCTAGGGTCAATGTCCCAGATAGTTTCTCTGTGGTTGCTACCCACAATGGTAGCTCTATAGCAAAAAGACTTAAGGTGGTCTTCCACTCGTGGCCTAAAATAACTAAGTCCTATTTCTTATTATTTATGTTGCCCTTGATGCATTATCATTCAAGAAGCTTCCATCAAGATAAAAAAATTTCCAAAATCAACATACACAACCCAACCCTAATGGGGTTTTCTAAACTTTAACTAAACAAATGTTAGTTCATTTAAAATTTATCTTTTAAGGTTATCGATCCAAGGGAGATTACTCGCCCCTTGGATTTTAACTTCCAAATGACCCTTATTTCTCCTCGGTGATATATAGGGATGATGCCACACACCGTTGTTGCAACTTTATTAGGTGTTAAGTGTAGTAGTTCAACACGACAAAATTACTCGTAAGCGTGACTCAGAGGTACCATAGATATCGAACGCTGCTAATTTTTGGTTTCATCTCCTCTTGTTTAGTTATCTAATTATAAAATATGAAATCAACTCTATTATATGAAAAAAGAATCCATTTACTATCAAATACTTGAAACAATTTACTTGTAAGTTACTAATTCCTTAAAAGGGAACTATGTATGAACAATTTTCTTGATAATTATAAAAATAATTTGATCTACATGAAAGGCATGAAATTTACTACAATGCTAAGTCAAAGTAATATTTGCTTGACAAGAAAACTAGGACAATAATTTAATTTTAAAACTTGAATTAAGTACATGAAAGTACTAATTGCTTGAAAACTACGATACTTGAAAAATACTAATTGCACCAAGAATGAATTTTTAGTAGTAAATCTAGCACTTGTAAGATGCTAAATATTTGAAAGAAAAACTATAACTTTGTAGAGTACTATTTCCTTGAAATAAAATCTATTAAATATTAAAACTTGAAATGAATCTAATTAATTTAGAAGAATACTACTTATTGAGATAAGGCTTAAACAAGTCTAAAGAATTGCTTTGATACAATTAATATCATTGTTTAAAAGGGAAACCAACTATTAATAAGTTACTACCCTTGAAATTTTTTACTAAATGCTTGAAGGTTTATTTAAATTTATCTAGTATTATTTTCTTAAATGATTCGACTACTTGGGATTAGTTCAACTAAGCTTGAGTTACTCAAGGGAATTAGTTATTTCCAATAATAAATTATTTTCTTATATATATATATATATATATATATATATATATATATATATATATATATTTCAATTCTTTTAAGTAAATTAAACTAGTCTTACTTATAATAATTTAACTACTATTATGGGCATTGTATGACTAATAAGAATTTAATCAAAAAATAGACGATCTCTTTCCTTTTTATTCTCACACATCCTTAAAATACTTCCAAATAGAATGAATAGATCAAATATTATTTGTTTGAAAAATAAAACCCATTCCCAGAGTAATCCACCTAATAGTTTGAAATATGTGAACTATTAATGTATTTGGATGAAAAATAATTAATGAATATAAATACTCAAATGCACCTTTGAAAGGAGAATAATAAAAAGTTAGATGCTACACTTCAGTTCATTTATCATTGTAATCATCTTGTAATAGCCTGTAAGGTAGGAAACCTTCCTTTGGGTTGTAGCACTTTTGTAATTGACCAGTGAGCTTGAATGCAAGTGCATTCCCCTTTTGTAATATTGTTCTACTACTGGCCATAGTATAACAATATTGTGGGTACTCAATCTCAGCATGGTTTTTCCCTTTCTGGGTTTCCACAAAAAAATCTTGGTGTTATGGTTGTGTGGTTGTTCATTTTATGTTTCTACACTTTGATTACTTTCTCATGCATCTGGTGGTTTAAGAATCATCTTGATAAGTTTGCTAATTATAAAAAACTATTTCGCCACCCCCCTCTCTCAGTGTTCATTGATTCCAACAAGATAATATTTATTGATGTTTGAGGATTTGGTGGTAGTGCTTCAAACATTAATTATTTTCTTTGAATCGTTTTGGACAATGCACTGGTTGACATTAATCCTCCCACTATGGGTAATGAAATATTAGAACATGAACCAACAATGATATTTATTGTAGAATCTTGAGTCGAGGATGCCATGTCTTTCATTTCATTCAATTTGTGTTTGACAGTGATCATCTTAGGTTTTGAAGCATGATTATGTTCTGCACTTCTTATCACTTCACTAGATTCTATTTCCACCATAGCATGGCACTAACTTGAACATTTATTTGTAAAATAATTTGTACAATGCTAGATCATTTTATTCATTCTTTGTCGATAAAGAAAAAATGTGTAACCATTTAAAACAAATAATTTCTTGTCTTTTTGCCTTATTTAAGATTGAAGAGGAGTCATCATCAATATACTGATAAAAATAGCACACACTCATTAGAGACTTCATCAACACTGATTAATAACATGCACTTATTGAATGTGAATGATTATCATATGTCGGCTCTGCTTTCCACCATGAGTTGTTTTGATTACATAGTAATTTAAAGTAGGGTTATTGTGAAGATAGGATATTATTACCCCAAGATATTTTTTCATTGGGTTATTATGACTAGATTATTTTGTCATGGGTTATTTCATATGTTGTTTTGATGGGATACCAAAAAAGGAAGAGATATAAATATAAACGTAGAGATATGAAGTGATATAAAGAGAGATAGAGATAGAGGGAGAGATGAAATAATAAATATGGATATAGAGATAGAGAGGAAAATAAATATAGACATACAGGTCTATGAAAAAGGAGAGGGAGAAAGAGGGGAAAAGAAGAGGGGGAGAGGAAGAGAGAAATAGATGTAAAGATTGATCGAGAGAGGTAGAGGGATATATAAAAAGAAAAAGAGAGATAGGGAGATATAGAGATATATATATAGATGGTGAGATAGATTGATAGACAAGTAGAGATATAAAGAGAGGGGGGAGAGATAGAGAGAAAAATAGAGAAACATACAAATAAATATAAGTGGATATAAAAAATAGATATGGAGAGAGGAAGATACAAAGAGAGGGAGATGTAGAGATGCATGAGAAGAATAAGAGAGAAATAGTGATATATTAGAAGAGAAAGGGGGAAAGAGGTATACATAAATAGATTTATAAGAGGATATGGAGGGAGTGAGGGAAGGAGATATGGGGAGACATAAAGAGGGGGAGATAGAGAGAGGGAGAAGAGATAATGTTATATTGATGCATCTCAAAATATAATATCAGATAAAAATTCCCCTTTCAAAATGTTTCAATGGTGCACATACAATTTGAATGGCTTTAAGTGCAGACCTGCAATTAGATTGCAACAAAGAAGGGGAATCTGATGAATTTTCAGATGCTTTGTCACACGCAGAGGCTTGATATCTAAATATATTTACTATTTTTAGTTATTATATTGGTTTAATAATTAAACATATATATTAGATTTTTATTATAATTCTTTATGTTATCATTATTTATATAATTGGATGGTAGTAAAGAACTAGAAGTGTATATCATCATTTTTTTCATTTGACTTAAACTTGAAATTGAACAGTGGTGGAGTTGTAGGTTGTATTCACATATATTTTCCTTTTCAAGTGTAATTCCTTGTGAGATCTTAATCAGATCATTTACATATAATTCATAAAATTTGACAAAGTCAAATTAAACAATTAAAACAAGACATTCAAATTGCTTTCTTTTTGAATTATAAATTTGTAAAACTTGGCTTCGAGCAACTTAAAAATATCAAGTTAGTAAATTTAGTTCAATTCAAGTTTCATGTGAGAGAATTTGTTATTAATAAAGATGTATTAGGAGATCTTTGTTTCAAAGGTAAGTTGTTAGCGTTAAAGAGAATGCATTTTAGATAGAAGATTGGTTGACCTAATAGTCTATATATTCAAATTATAGTTATAATTCATTTTTTTATAATTTAACATTATTACTTACCTATATTACATATTTTATTTGATTTAGAAGAAAATAATTTGTTGTGTTTTAAAAAAAAAAAATTTTATTAAATATATACGATAAATTATAGTATATTATGTATATATATAATTATGTATAAAATATAATACATATTAATACTAATTTTTTTGATGAGATTAACTCATTTATAAAATCCGATTTAAGCTGAGAGAGCCCATTTATAAGGGTATATCTACCCAATGGCTTCATTGCTAATACTACTACTAGGCTCTGAATCCCCAATGTATTATCATATTTGGTTGAATTTGCAAGCTTAATGGTCTAGTGAAGACACATATACTATAATCACAACAAACCAACAAAAGCACACATGTTACAAACTCAATAGGTAAATTTAGAAATAAAATACCACAAAATTTAACTAAAAAATGCGTAAATATGTAAATTTCACTGTTATAATTACTAATTTAAAATATAAATAAATTTGTAAAGGGACTTATTTTCCTCTTCTTTATAAAGTATTATAAAGTAGTAGACTTTTAATTGTTTCTTTAATGTTAATATTTTTTACCTTTCACAAAATTTATAAACATCCAAATTTATTCTAATTTGTTATATTACACCAGAGAAGACTATGTTATGGCACCAAAGGCTTGGCCACATTGGAGAAAAGGGTCTAAGGAACTTGAAAAATAAATTTCTTGTTGAAGGTTTGAAAGATTGTAATCTTGACTTTGATTTCTTTGAGAGTTGCATTTATAGAAAACAAAATTGCAGTCAATTTTACTCGAGTTCTCATAAAACATGTGGTGTTTTGGATCTTATTCATTCTAATGTGTTTGGTCCTGTAGATGTTCTTTCGATTGGAAAATCCATAAATTATGTTCCATTTATTGATGATTTTAGTAGTACATGGGTATATTTTATAAAGAGTAAATCTAAAGTTTTTAGTCGATTTAAAGAATTTAAAGCAATGGCTGAGTTGCAGATTGGAAAGAAAATTAAATGTTTGAGGTCTGATAATGGCAGTGAATTTTTCTCTAATGATTTTGATAGATTATGTAAAAACTATGGCATTAATATACAAAAGACAACTTCATATTCTCCACAACAGAATGGAGTTGTAGAAAGAATGAACAAGACACTAGTGGAGAAGGATAGGAGTATGCTAAGTCGTGCTAGTCTAGACAAAAAGTTTTGGGCTGAAGTTATTGCAACTACTTGCTACCTAATTAATAGGCCTCCTACATCAGCCCTTGTTGATAAAATGCCTATGGAAGCATGGTCGGGTCACAAGCCTTTATTGAGACATCTTGGAGTTTTTGGTTGTGAGGCATATGCACATATGCCAAAGGAGAAGAAAACAAAGTTGGAGAACAAGGATCTGAAATGTATCTTCAACAGATACAATTATGGTGTGAAATGATACAAGCTTTGGGACCCTGTTGCATAAAAGGTAATTCATAGTAGAAGTGTTATTTTCTCCTTCTGTTACATTGCAGCCAGAATAAACTAAACAAAAAGATGTGATTCAATTTCCTTCTACACCTGAAAGAGTTGAATCAAGACCACTTAATAGGCAAGAAGTTGAGGAGAGCTCATCTAGCTCCGATTCCTCAAAAGAGGAGGAAGAACCTCCAACTCAACTTGTTCGAAGGTCTACAAGACATAGACAACCAACTAAAAGGTATTCACATGATGATTGGAGATGTATTTTTGCTTTGAATTCTAATGTGGATGAACCTAGATCTATAGAAGAGGCTTTAGGTATGAATGATGGAAAATCCTAGAAGATTGTTGTGGAAGAAGAAATGTCAGCTTTGAAAAAGAATGAAACATGGGATCTTGTGCCCTTGCCTAAAGGACAGAAGCCTGTTGGTTGCAAATGAGTGTTCAAGAAAAATATTGGTTTAGATGGAAGCATTGAGAAGTATAAAGCAAGGTTGGTTGCAAAAGGCTACTCTCAGGTTGAGGGTGTTGATTATGGTGAGATATTTTTTCCTATTGCAAAAATGACATCCATTAGATTTTTTCTTTGTATAGCTGCTAGTTATGATTTAGAGGTTGAGAAAATGGATGTGAAAACTTTTTTCCTTCATGGTGATTTGGAGGAGTATATTTATATGACACAGTTGGAGCACTATGTGATGAAAGGTAAAAGTAATTTGGTCTATAAAGTATGGCCTAAAAAAAAGTCCTGGGATGTGGTACTAGAAATGTGATACATATGTGTTGATTTTGGGATTTGAGCATTCTAAATCAGATCATTGTGTTTATTATAAATCTGATGGTGATCATTTCCTATACATTGCATTGTATGTTGATGATATGTTATTCATTGGTAAAGGAAAAGGTATGATTTCAGAACCAAAGTCTCAACTTGTTGCTAAATTTTAAATGAAAGATCTTGGTGCTGCAAAGCACACTCTTGGGATGGAAATTAGAAGAGATAGAGTGAATAGAAATCTATGGCTAGGATGTAAAGGAAGTATATGAATTTAGTTTTGTAGAGGTTCAACATGCAGGATTTTAGACCATTATGTGATCCTTTTGTAGTTGGAATGAAATATTCTACTTCAAATTGTCCTACATCCCCATCAAAGATGGAAGACATGAGAAAAGTTCCTTACCAGAGTGTAGTTAGAAGTTTGATGTATGTTATGATCTGTACTAGACCAGACATTGCCCAAGTAGTCGAAGTTCTTTCTAGATATATGTTGATGTAGAGTTCATTAGGACATAGTCAAAAGAGTCTTTAGATATTTAAAGGGTACCTCAGAGTATTATTTGTGTTATCATGGTTATTTGGTTGGAGACGTGTCTTCCCTTGATATTCATGATTATGTGGATTTAGGTTGGGTATTATCAAAAGATCCATCGGTGCTTGAGTGTTTATTTTATTTGGTGGTGCAATTAGTTGGATGAGTAAGCGACAAGTTGTGTATGTTTTGTCCTCTACTGAAGTAGAGTATATGGCAACTACTCATGCTTGTAAAGAATCCATTTGGCTTAAGAGTTCGTGTTTAGATATTGCAATAAAATAAGGTGTAGTGACAATTTATTGCAATAGTTAGAGTGCGGTCTCCCTAGCTAAGAACCCGATGTTTCATGCCCGAACCAAACATATTGATGTTTAGTACGATTTTATCATACATGGTTGAAGATGGAAGGGTGAAGCTGGTTAAGGTAGAAAATTTGATGAATGTTGCAAATTCTTTAATTAAGGTTGTGAGCATAGAGAAGTTCAGATGGTGTTCGAAGTCTATGGCCCTCATGGACCCTAGCAATTGATTTATTGTGTTGATACTCCCTTTGCTCTTGCAAGGCATTTGACAAGTGGGAGAATGTTGGTAAAAATGGTGTCTCAACCTTGCATTTACATGAGGTTACTATTTTAGTAAGTTTTCATTTGAGCATGAAATAGTGCAAAACTCTTCCTGAAGCTTCTAGTTGGGTAGATAATCATTTTGATAAAGTTACGTCAGAAGATCATAGCTAGTTTTAAAGATATTAAAGTTTCCATTTTGGAGAGGTGCAATGAAAAGTTTAAATTTAATTTTGAGTACTTTAGAGGCCCCAAAGCACCCTAATAAGTGGGCATAAATGGCGTATTTGTTTACAAGGCAATAGAGCACTTCACGAGCTTTCCAATGCTTCAAATGGTTCATCAATAGGACACACGATTCTCAAGTTTGTACTCCTGAAATAGGAAATATAAAATTTATTGGACACATAAATGAGTTGTAAAAGGGAGGGACACATATTGATGTGTGTTTTAACACATCATAGAGCATCTAGAAGAAAGATAAGGTCAGCTCTCCTTTATTGGGTGGTTTTAGCCCATGGTTTTGTAATACCATTTGATAGTTTCTTGTGTTGTATCCTCTATATATGAGGTGTGTGAGATAGAGGTTGTGTGTAAGAGTCTTATGGCGATTAAGTTACCTCTGAGTATATGATTAGTGGTACTCATGTGAAGAGCTTTCTCTGAAAGTATATTGTAATATGTTATTGATTGTTGAGTAATATATTGAGCTGCTTTTGGAATGTGGGGTTTTTCTCCCGAAAGGGTTTTCCTTACATAGATCATTGTGTTGCTATGTTGTGATATGTATGATATTTTGATTATTTCTATTAAGTTTTTGTAACTGTTGTAACGATCTATAAAACTTTTTGCATTATCCTCCTCTCAAGGTTAGTGTAGGAAGTTGTTCTTCTACTTAACTTCCTTATAAAAAATACATGGTTTATGATGATGATTACTGGCCCAAAAACAAAATGCTAAATGTTTTGTTAGCCATCCCCTATAGTCAAGATTTTTATATCATTTACCTAATAATCTTACTTTCTTTAATGATATTAGATTTTCACATTCTATTATAGTGACTTGTTATTTGTGGATTTTATTTTTATAAAAGATTTTAGTATCAACATTTAAGATCATACTCTTCGAACCATCATCACAATGAGAGAGTGTATAAAGAAAATATGAATCTTGTTGATAATATTTGAATATTGAAAGATTTAATTTTAGATATTTCAAAGGGCTTTATTTATGTTTAAAGTTGTCTAGTTTTAATTAAATTGTTTATTTGTAAAGATGATTTGTTTTCTTATTAGTTTTCTATCTACAAGTAACTAGATGATTGAAATTGTTAGGTCCCGGAGACAACTAAGAGGGGGGGGTGAATCAGTTGTCTAATAAATTCAAACCAAAAACTTATTAACCAACTTAATGCTTAATACCAGTAAACCAGTTAAGTATGCCGATAGATAGTGTTAACAGTAAATTGCCATACTAGTAAGAATTAATGCATGAAACATAAACACAAAGTCATCCACAACACATGACACCAATATTTGTATGTGGAAACCCTATAAGGGGAAAAACCACGGTGGGAATCCTTACCCACAATTAGATGATACTACTACAGATAGTAAGTGTATAAAGAGGGGTCTGCACATGCAGAAAGGCCAACAGCCTAGAGCTCATTGCTCAATCACAAATGGGAGTCACACTGACTACAGTTGGATGGTTAAATCCAATAAGAATGTACTGTACAAAATCGCATCTTCATATGCTGAATTTAGTACTGGTGTAATGCTGATATGCTTCTACAAAAACCTAACTTCACCTTCAGAAGATGTCTTTGTGTATGCCTTTGCTTGATCTTGCATATACCTTCACTCAATTTTTTTTTGCATTCCACACTTGATCTTACAAATAAGATCTTACATTTATACCATACCCTAAGACCAATTTTAGTATGTCGGCTCTACAAGATATTACAATAGAACATTTTACAAATAATATCTGATGCAATAACTGATTAAACATGTCGGTTTAATGCATTTACATCAATAATAAATCATCTTCATAGCGTGCCATGCTGATCTGGAAAAGATAAACCATCCAGTGTAACCCTAGATAACTTGGACCTATTTGCTGGTAAAAGAAAATATGCAAATAAGAATGTATCAATGATTAGTACTTCAAAATAAAGTGTCCACATGATGTCTTCAACATTACCAAGTGTCTTTCATGTCATTCTAGGCACCAGTGAACATTATATCCTACTGGTTGATCATATACCAGTAACTGTTGCACAAATTACTGCTTGCCGATGAATGTTGCTGGATCTCTAAAGTAGGTGTTGACATCAATGACAAAACCATACCAAAATACCAACAATCTCCCCCTTTGGCATTGATAGAAACACAAGATAGAAAAACCATCAAAGTGCCAAAACAGAAATGCCAAATACAAAAACCAACAATCTTCATTTCTCCCCCTAGGAGTAACAATACCAATCTTTCAAAAAAACTTTCCCTTAAAATCTCTTTTTCTTTCCAAAAGGATAATGTGTTTTTCCATAGATATCTCTCCCCCTTTGACATCAAATGCCAAAGTCACAAAAGGTCAAGTTCATACATTATACCAACCAATTTAATATACCAACTACTCCCCCTGAGAAGTAGCTTCCTCATCAAATACTAGAATAAAAGATTTGTCCATTTAATTCTGTCGGTTGATGACAATCATCAACTATCTAAGTCACTACCGGTGGTGGTATGACTCCGAGCTGATCTCTGAGATACTCAAAAGTTTCCTTAGGCAAAGGTTTTGTGAAAATATCTACAAGCTATTCTTTAGTATTCACATAAACCAGTTTTATCTCTTTTCTTCAACTTTTTCCCTTAGAAAATTCAGTTTGATAGAAACATGTTTTGTTTTAGAATGTAATACCAGATTTTTAGATATATCAATTGTTGTAGTGTTATCATAGTATATAGTAATAGGTTCCTTGCATTTTACCTTTATGTCTTTCAACATTTGCTTAAGCCAAAGTATCTGTGTATAGTTTGTTGTTGCTGCAACATATTCTGATTCTGCTGTTGATAAAGATGTACAACTCTGTTTCTTACTCAACCAAGAAACTAATCTTTTTCCAAGAAAGAATGCTCCTCCAGTGGTGCTTTTTCTATCATCCACACCTCCTGCCCAATTTGCATCTGTATATGCACATAGATCAAAATTTTCATCTTTAGGATACCATAATCCAAGATTTGTTGTGCCTTGTAAGTACCGAAAAATCCTTCTCACTGCTGATTCATGATTTTCCTTAGGATTACTCTGAAATCTAGAAACTATACATACTGCATTCATAATATCAGGTCATCTTTGTGTCAAATACAATAAACCTCCTATCATAGATTTGTATCTAGTTGGATTAACAAGTGTAGATTCATCCCTTTGAGATAATTTGTCATTTGTAGTCATAGGTGTGCTTACTGGTTTAGAGTTCTCCATCCCAAATTTCTTAAGTAGTTCTTTCAAGTACTTAGATTGACTAAAAAATATACCTTTATCAGTCTATAAAATCTGCAATCCTAAAAAGAATTTTATTTCTCCAATCATAGACATTTCAAATTCTTGCTGCATTTCAAGAGAAAATTCTTTGCATAATTCATCTTCTCCTCCAAAGATTATATCATCAACAAATACTTCAATAATCAAGATGTCATCATTAGTTACTTTGTAATATAAATTGCTATCTGCATTTCCTTTAGTAAAACCAATCTTTAAAAGATACTTATCCAATCTTGCATACCAAGCTCTTGGGGCTTGTTTTAATCCATACAGAGCTTTTCTTAATCTGCAAACCATATCATTGTCATCTATCAAAGAAAATCCATCAGGTTGTTCAATATAGACTTCCTCTTCAAGATATCCATTTGATAAACTTTGTAATCCTTGTGAGTTGCAAAGGCCAAGAATAATCTAACTGCCTCAATTCTGGCTACTGGTACAAAGGTTTAATTGTAATCAACTCCTTCTTTCTAAGAATATCCCTTACACACTAGTCTTGCTTTATTTTTGACAACCTTACCATCTTCATTAAGTTTGTTTCTAAATACCCATTTGGTTCCAATTACATTTTTATTTTTAGGCCGGGGAACTAATGTCCAAGTATTATTTTTCTCAATTTGTCCTAATTCTTCTTCCATAGCTTTAATCCAAAGTTTATCTTCACATGCCTCATTGATAGTTAATGGTTCAATTTGAGAAATAAGACATACTTCTTCATTTGCCAATCTTCCTCTTGTCATAACTCCTTTAAATTTGCTTCCAATTTTCTGATCTTCAGAATGATTCAGTCTTACATACTGGGGTGTCTTAGTTTGTTGTAGTTCTTCAATTACTGTGGAATCCTCTGATGATACCGGAGTAACTGGATCATCATTATGTACCGGTGGATTTATTGTAGGTTCATTTGTCATAATTTATGTTTCCAGTTCAGAGTCTATATATCTTGAAGTTCCTCTAAATTGTTCATCAATCTTTACATTTGTACTCTCAACAATTTTTTGTAATCTTTTATTAAAACATCTATATGCCTTGCTCTTAGATGAATAACCAAGAAATATTCCTTCATCACTTCTAGGATCAAACTTGCCAATATACTCATCTCTTCTAATATAACATTTACTTCCAAAAATTCTAAAGTACTTAAGAGTAGGAATATTACCAAACCATAGTTCATGAGGGGTCTTACCGGTTTCACCTTTGATGTGAACTTTGTTGAATGCATAGATAGCAGTGCTTACTGCCTCTCTCTAGTACACATGTGGTAGATTTGCTTCTGATAACATACTTCTTGTTGCATCCAAGATAGTTCTATTTTTCCTTTCAACAACTCCATTCTGTTGTGGTGTCCGAGGTGCTGATAATTGTCTTTTGATTCCATTCACTTCACTGAATGTATTAAAATCTTTAGATGTGAATTCTCCTCCTTGATCGGATCTTAAACATTTGATTTTCTTACTGGTTTCATTTTCAACCATTGCTTTGAATAGTTTGAACTTCCCAAGTGCTTTTGATTTTTCTTTGAGAAAAGTAACCCAACACATTCTAGAATAATCATCAATAATTAGCATGAAATATCTATCACCTTGTAAGCTCTTAGTTCTAACTAGACCACATAAATCAGTGTGAATTAAATTAAGAGCATTATTGGATTTTTCTAGAATACTTTTGAAACTAGCTCTAACTTGTTTTCCAAATTGACATTCCTTGCAAACTGTATTCTAAGGTTTCACAATTTTAGGTAGATCTCTAACTGCTTTAGAAGTACTGATTTTTACCATGCAGTCAAAATTTACATGACATAGTCTTTTATGCCATAACCAACTTTCATCTATATGTGCAATTAAGCATGGCTTTTCACTATTATTCAAATGAAAGATATTACCTCTAGTCTGATTATCGGTTGCAATTTCCAAACCAGGTCTATTCATGATTTTGCATTTTCCATTTTTAAATTGTAACTAAAAACCTTTCTCAACTAATTGACCAACACTTAAAAGATTGTGTTTTAATCCTTCGACATAGTAGACATTGTCAGTGTTATGTTTACCATCAAGAGATATTGAACCCTTACCTTTGATTGAACAGGCTTTGTCATCTCCAAATCTTACTAAACCTCCATTGTATTCTTGAAAGTTCAAGAATTTACCTTTGTCTCCAGTCATGTGATGTGAGCATCCTGAGTCAATAATCCATTCATCCTTTGATTCAACTTTAGCTACTAGGGCTTGTTCTACCAGTTGAGCAATAGGTGCCGGTTGATCTTCTGTTATAGCAACAAAGACCCATCCATTGTCTGCTGGATCCTCATCAGAATCATCAGTCACATCTTCATCAGCAATGTAACAAGTTTTATCTTTGTTTTTCTTAAATCTCTATCTTTGATATTCAAGATTAGGTTTGTATGTTCTTCTAGCTTCTTCTCTTAGTCTAGCATGTCTATCAGGGCATCTTGAAGCCATATGACCAATCTTATTGCAGTTAAAACATTTAAAGGGTGCTTTACCTTCATACTTACTTCCAATTGGGCCTTTTGGCATTTTTCTTGCAAATAGTGCTTCAAGTTCTTCAAGCTCTTCATTCTCCTTCCTAGTTTCTTCAAGTTCTCTTACATAAAAGGCTCTCCAGTCTAATTTGTCAAAAGATGGAGTAGATGATGTTGATGCTTTGAAGGCCAAATTAGTTTTTATATTAGCAACAGGACAAAATTCCTCAATTTCAAAAGCTGAAAGTTTTCCAATCAATGTATCCCTAGTTACTGATGTATTAGGCATTGTTCTCAACTCATTTATAGCAGTAACCTTCATTTTATATGCCGGTGGAAAACCTCTTAAGATTTTTGAAACAATCTCATCCTCACTCAAGGTTCCTCCACAACATTTGATACCTGAAACAATTTCATTTACTCTTTCCATAAAAGAAGAAATCCTTTCATCTTCTTCCATTTTCAGATGTTCATACCTGACTCGGAAGCTTTCAAGTTTTGCAATTTTGACTATGGAATCTCCTTCATTCAGTGTTTCCAAATGATCCCAAATAGCTTTAGTAGTAGATCTATCTGATAATCCCATGATTTGTTGATCTGATAATGCGCTCAAGAGTGCTTCTCTTGCTTTGTAATCATTTTCTTCATCTTTAGCTAAAGTAGTTGGAGCAGTCTAACTAGCTACAACAACAGTATAACCATTCTTGGTAACTTCCTAGATGTCTTTACCAATGCAATTCAGATGTGTCTCCATTTCGACCTTCCATATCCCATAGTTGGTTCCATCAAGTTTAGGACTATCCTTTCTAAAATAATTAGTAGACATTGGATCTCCTCAAGTTGTTAAACTTCTGTAAAAAGAGGACTAGGCTCTGATACCAATTGTTAGGTCCTGGAGACAACTGAGAGGGGCGGGGGGTGAATTAGTTGTCTAATAAATTCAAACCAAAAACTTATTAACCAACTTAATGCTTAATACCGGTAAACCAGTTAAGTATGTTGGTAGACAGTGTTAACAGTAAATTGCCATACCGGTAAGAATTAATGCATGAAACATAAACACAAAGTCATCCACAACACATGACACTAATATTTGTACGTGGAAACCTTGTAAGGGGAAAAACAACGGTGGGAATCCTTACCCACAATCAGATGATACTACTGCAAATAGTAAGTGTACAAAGAGGGGTCTGCACATGCAGAAAGGCCAACGGCCTAGAGCTCACTACTCAATCACAAATGGGAGTCACACTGACTACAGTTGGATGGTTAAATCCAATAAGAATGTACTATACAAAATCGCATCTTCATATGCTGAATTTAGTACCGGTGTAATGCTGATATGCTTCTAGAAAAACCTAACTTCACCTTCAGATGATGTCTTCATGTATGCCTCTGCTTGATCTCACATATATCTTCACTCAAATCTTTTTCGCATTCCACACTTGATCTTACAAATAAGATCTTACATTTTTACCATACCCTAAGACCAATTTAAGTAGGTCAGCTCTACAAGATATTACAATAGAACATTTTACAAATAATATCTGATGCAATAATCGATTAAACATGTTGGCTTAATGCATTTACATCAATAATAAATCATCTTCATAGCGTGCCATGCTGATCTGGAAAAGATAAACCTGCCGGTGTAACCCTAGATAACCTGGACCTATTTGTCGGTAAAAGAAAATATGCAAATAAGAATATATCAATGATTAGTACTTCAAAATAAAGTCTCCACATGATGTCTTCAACATTACCAAGTATCTTTCATTTCATTCCAGGTACCGGTGAACATTATATCCTACCGGTTGATCATATACCAGTAACTGTTGCATAGATTACTGCTTGCCAATGAATGTTGTTGGATCTCCAAAGTAGGTGTATTTAGGAGGTGTTGACACCAATGACAAAACCATACCAAAATACCAATAGAAATATCCATTTTCCAAGCCCTTCTTTATCCACCATTTTGATATGATAAAATTAAAATGGAAGTGTACAAAAATACATCAATAATTATAAAATAAATTTGCAAAAGTTAAATAAATTATAATATTAGTGATTAATTGTAAGTGAATTTATAAGATGATTAATTTTAAATATTTTTATAAAAAATAAGGAATTGTAGAATTAATTTTGCTAACTATTTAGTATTTATGGATCAAAAGGTAGGAGAGGACTCAATACATTCAAGTTGCAAAAGTTCTACTCCAAAAGGTTTTCTCGTCTAGATGGGCAAGCCTTCAAAATCTATTCTTAAGTCTAGATGATTTATTTTTTTCTTGAATTTTTTATCAATAATCTTGGTACTAAACATAAAGGAGATGAGTTTGTCAATTAATCAAGAGAAATAAAAAATGAAGATATTAAATTGGATGTGTTAGAGATGGTCCTATAGATATTAGTGATTGGGTTGTAGAGTTGGGTCCATTGGAAATTCATATTTTAATATTGGAATTCTTATAACTAGTTCACATATCATTTGTTTTGAAGTACATTTACTTATATTCTTCCATTATTCAAAATATTTTTTCTAGGGGAATGATTATGAAATAAGATGTGTAGGTATTAATTATTGTAATGTTTAATATTCCTTAAAGCTTTTGAGTTAGTTTTTTTCAATTGCCAAGGCTTCAAATTTTGAACAATCCTATTTTCTTTTTTGGTCGGTAATATTGATTTTTTATTAAATATAAGAAAATAAAAGTAACATTACATATAGTGGGCCTAATCATCACCCAAAAAAGCTCATATTCTCACAGACTATCTACTACTAACTAATTCTTACATAAGTGCTTCAAAAAGCTATGCATATTAGTCAGTCTACAAGCCACTAACCCCTTCAAGGGGATAAGACTTCAAATATAGATACTTCCCCCACCATTTTTAAACAATATGAAATCCATTAGCCTTATAACAAAAAGTATTTCAATGGGTTTATACTTAAGAAAATCACCCCGTGTAGGACCAAGTATAGCTACTGAAAGAACCCATAAATAAAACTATAAAATGTTGTAAATTTCATGCTTCTGGTCACTGATGAGTAGACAAAAAAACCATAGGAAACCAAACACCATCAGTAAAGGAATCATTCCCAAGCCGGTCGACGTCTTGCACTGTGCCTCCTCCTAGGAATGATAGTCAGGAACCAAGGCCTTCGAGTTCCCCTAGAAATTTGATACTCCCTTATTGCTGCCACTAAAGAATGCCATTATGTCCGACTATGGTTCAAGTAAAGTCTTTGATTAACCATTCTAGGCCATCGCATAAAGGGGAGGAAACTGTGAGATTTTTCCAAGATCAAGAGGCAATGGAAATCACAAATAAGAGAGAACAAAATGTGACAACAATAAACTATATTTGTATCAATGATGCAAAATGTGATCAACTGGATCATCAAGATTTTTGTTGTTTACAATTTCTAGGATAAGCTTGCTTATAAGACAAGGATAAGAGAGAAGAGAGCACACAATGATGGCATGTGGCTCAATGAGATGCAAGGGTAGGTAGGAGAAATAATAAAATATTCCACATTAGGTGGATCACCCACCGAAGGTGAAATTCTCACTCCACAATAAGTGGATATGATATAGTAACAACGAGATCATACCATAAAAGGTGGAAATCTCCTACACCACACTATCTCACTGTGGCACAAACACCCAAGTGACTCATACCCAAACTACTATGAAATGCATGTACCTAAGTAAACTTAAGTAAAGTGTAATAATATCCAACATGAATAAATGATTACACTAACACCCCACCTTAAGTGCAACTTAGGGGAATGCACTTAAGTCTACAATGCAACTAAGCAATGCAAAATGGGTCCTAGCTACAAGGCCATGTTAGGTACCCATGTGCAAATGCAAATGTACACAAACCAATGCAATCTCTCATAACTGGAGAAAGAGAGAAAAACCACATGGGAACCCCCCCCCCCCCCAAAAAAAAAGGAGAGATGATGAAAGCACACAATGCTCTTAATTATGAACAAGAGAGAAGCAGAGACCATGAAGCCCCCCCTCAATGTAAAATCTCCTGCAAAGATGGTCCAATGATGTTGACCAAAATACCTCCCCATAGGAAGAAAGAGAGCCAATGTTGCACCAATAATGTCAAAGTGTGACAAAACCAGGTACCATGTCAATGATGGTGAATCACTCGCTGCAACAAAATGAAGATCAAGCATGGAGACAACCTGCTTTGAGCATCAACTATATATTCATAATGGTAGAAATACTGGTACAATCAAAGTCCCATGGGAGCCATGCACAAATGTGTGCAATCTAAGTCTCAACTGGAGCCATGCACCAAGTCTCACAAGATATTCCTAATCTACATGTACAAGAGGATTACATCAAATATGTCATCAAAGACAAGATACAAAGAGGTGTGGCACTTTATGATAGTGCGAGTACAACATTTCTCATGCAAGAGCATACACCATGATATAGTGCAAATATAGAAACATGAAGATGATGCCACCAAAGAATCCTTGTAGAATACTTGCAAATGAAGATGCCTCTGATTGGGATGTCACCAAGAAAAATATAGGAGCAATAGGCCCCACCCCCTTGGCTGTCGGTTGGAAGCACTGCAAGACAGGTATGAAGTGGACAAGAAAAAATAGTTTTCCCATTTTTGCTTATTAAATGATATTTTTATTTTAAAAAACTTAATTAAAAGTTTAATAAAAATAATTTATTAAAATGCCCCCCCCCAAAAATTTATTTAAAAATAATAAAGAAAAAAATTAAAAGAAAGGCGTAAGTGATTTTTTAAAAAAAAAATTTATTAAAAAAAAACAAAACAAATTAAAAAAAGTATTAATTAAAAACTTAATTATTAATTTTTTTTCAAAAAAAGCATATTAAAAATTTAAATAAATTTTTTTAAAATTTAAAAAAAATAAAAAAAATACCCTGCATGTCCACAGGGCCTACGGGACCTGCAAGTATCCTGTGGACATCGCAGTACAGTGCGCTCATTGCGGGGTTTGCGGGTGGGCCGCAGTGTACTTGCGGTACCCATAGAAACTGTGAGCCACTAGTCTAATAGGTCAAAAACCCTAAAAAGGAAAACCCTAGGCTTGCACATAATAATTAATAAAAGAATTAATTATTATGCACCTAAAGTTAGCTTAAGTGTAAAAGAAATAAAAGGGAACTTAATTAATTAAACAAATGTCATTTAATTAATCAAGTAAAGACCCAATTACTCTAACAGTCTTACCTATGAATATTATTATGGGAGCAAATTTTTTTATGCATTGATTTACTTCTGGATATTTTAAGAAGTCCCTTGGATGACATTTATCATCACGTCTCTATTTGATGTGTTTTTGGCTTGTTTGATAGACTCATTATTTTTACGGATTCTGATTGTAATTTATACCTCTGTTTTTTGAGTCTAACTGTCAATTGTGCTAAAATTATTATCGTATGCACTAGTACGATGTATGTGCTATTCTTTTGGGTATATGCGCTATTATATTGGGTGAATGTGTTGTTCTAAGAACCAAATGTGCCACCCTTTTCATTGGATGCACTGTCAAATTGGTTAAAGGCACTATCATACTGGTTGAATGCACTGTTTTACTAAGTATATGTGCTAAACTGCAAATTATATGTGCTACAAACCTTAACAAAAGCATTGAACTATTTTACATAGGTGTTGTATTATTTCACAAAAGCGTTGTTCTGTCCTGATTTACTATTTGTGGACTTTTCTTAGTTCTAATTTGGTTTTCTGAGTCTATTCTTTGTACTAGAGGCTATTTTCGATGTCCTTATGATTCCCAGAGTTGCATTTTGTCCAGATTTGGGTATTTGTTTATGTTTATGGCTCCAATGAGATGTATTATGCCTTGTCATTGAGGACTTCCTTGATATAGCTCCAACAAGATGGCTCATTCCTTGCTATGGAGGATTGTTTGTATTGGCTCTAGAAAGATGATGTGTGCCTTTCTATAGAGGAATATATTGATTTGGTTGAGCAAGAGGATAATGCCTTGCTCTTGACTATTGATTATTTATTTGAGGCTCTTAGTTTATTATAGGTTATGGCTTAAGGCATTTTGGTTATTGTCCTTATCGCATATGCATATGTGGATATTATTTTGATTATGGTTGAGCCTCCTTATTGATGTTGTTGTATGTGTTACCTTAAGGTCTTGGAACATGGTTAGGGGGAGTGGGCTTCCATGTGATGGACGAGGTCATGAGAGAATAGGATGCCAAGAGGTTCCTTGTAAGGATGCTTGAAGTCTAGACCACCAGGAACACATTGGAGATTTTATTGATTTAAACAAGTGACAAACATAATAATTAATTAGTTGGGTTGGGTAATTAGGAATCACCTAAACAAGATAATAAATGGATTTTTGATTCCCCACTTGATAGCCCTTGAGTGGAGACTCAGTATGAGCATGGGAAGACTGTGGAGATGGCAAATCAACCTCCCTTGATTCTCTCATAGGTTGAGATAGTTCCACATGTCTATCAGGGTGAGCGATGAAGATCCTGTACTGCCGGGTGGAGATCTCAATGTATTTATATGTATCCCTTCCATGTCAATATATTATGTGATGACACTCTTCCCTACATGTGTCCTTGTTCCTTATGCCATGGTTGTTGATATGCCTCTAGGAGTTTATGCTTTTGGTTGAGCCATGTGTTGTGTTTGTATCATCATCTTTGTGGTTTCTTTTAAGTTGGAATTGTTGTATTGTTGAGGTCTCTTTAGTTGTTAGGTGTTAGCCTAGGTCTAGAGTGTGTGTAGGACCTTATGTCATCTTTTAGCATGGGGGATGGTTCCTTATGGTTCCACATGGTTGGGTGGTTTGATGCCTTCTTGAACCATTGGGATGTTCTTCATTGGATGCTTTGTGCAAGGATATGGATTCTTATTTCTTTAGCTATAGATGGATAGTTGGAGAAGATTGATGTAATTTGATTCATATGGCAATTGAATTGCTAGATATCATGAGTTATTTTCATTTTGTATGGAGAAATATGTATCTCATTATAAGAGGATATTGTATCTACATGTGCAATGGAAAAAGATGTAATAGAATGAGATCATGACATTTGTAATAGGACATGTTGTAATTCATGTTTAATCTATGTTGTATCTTGGATATTGATTATTTGTAAAATAAGGAATTGGATTTATGATTGCATAAGATGTCATTGGATAGTCTAAAATGGAATTAAAGTATATATTCTTCGTTACGAAAGAATGTTATTTCCTTCTTGTAATATTTTCTTGGAATGGTTACGCATTTAGTATTATGTTAATGTAGGTGGTTAATTCTTATCAAAGAAAATGTAATAGCTATGGTTTTAGGTGGTGTTAGTATGGGGATAATGATGGTATGATAATGAATAAGTGAATGGGAATTAGGAACATATGGATTGGTGCTCTTAAATGGATCTAGAGGGAATTAATTGTGTTGTGTAGTAATTGTTGGAAATGTTAGGATGTATAGTTTATGGTAGTAAACATGATGTTATGTTCTTAGTGTTGCTTAAGTAATGGTGTCGGGATACCCTAGGGAATGTTATTAATGAGTTGTATTTATTTTTGCTTGCATTATATGCTTTTAGTAGGAAGCTTTAAGTTGAGTTTGTGCATAATTAGTAGTTGGATGTTTAATGCATATGAGCATTTTAGTTACATGTGTTGCATCGATTGATGATGTTTTAAAAAAATTCTCTATAAATGCATTTTAGCTGGTTAATTTCTCTAGAGTATTTTGGTGGGCATTACATATTGTGCCACAAATATTTGTTTCATGGTGGTAAATGTTCTTTTTAATAATGTGAGTGCTACTATATTATATATTATAATATAATGTATTATATAATATATAATATATTTATATAATATATAATATATAATATATTTATATAATATATAATATATTTATAATATATTTGTAATGTTGAAAAAAGGGAATGATAGAGATCTAGAGGAAAGCCTTTCTTCCCTCCGAGGAGAGATGAAAGTTTCACTTTAGATTCCTCTTCAAACACTTTTCACACATTACATTAGAAGAGGGGGGAAAATACACTAGATTCAACCTCTAGAGAAAGGAGATTGAATTCTGAGTGATGGTAAGTTATTCCCCTCTTCTAAGATTGAGATGTGTACTTATGACCAAGTGGAAAAGTGACAAAGATCTGATTATAACCTAAGATAGAAGCATAGGATGAAGTTGTGCACTTGGATCTGGTAGTGAAATGTCGAGTCGAAGCTACCTTGTGAATTTGAGAAAAAGTTGCCTGAACCGTGGCGGGAATGTACATGGTCCTCCAAAAAATATGTGAAATGAAGAGGTTTTTTTCGCCTCTGCAAATCGGGTCCAAATACAAAAGTACAGTTGCACACCTACAACCTACACACATAAAAGAGAGGGAAAGGTGTTGGGATTGGGGGTTTGCCATTAGGTCAAACCCCTGTTTTGGAATTAACCAAATGATGAAAGAAAGTACTTGCAAGTAAATGTAAATGAAAGACTGAACTATAAATCACCTCAAGGGAGGTTGTGATAGAAATTTTGATAGAATTTCTCATGTGGAATTGAATGTTGGAATGTATCTCCTCTTCAATGGTTGAATCCTTGACTTGAATGCAACACCTAGCCTTGAAAGGAGACTTGAGAATGCTCAATGCTGGAAAAGAATGCTTGAATACTCTTGAATGCTTGATCTCATGTAAACTTCCAACTCATCCAACTTATTGAACTTATGGAAATGAGAGGAAAAATGAGACATATATACTTGTCAATTAGGGTTAACTGATTGATTTTCTGTCATAGGCCGACACTGCGAGAGTTTTCCCGCTCAATGTGCAATCTCTAATGCAAAATTTGAAGGGTCCTACCCAAAAATAGGGGAAGGGACATGAGCACCACACCCCTGTCTTAGGGAGGATAGGGGCACCATGCCCATGTCCTACCCTTTTCTCCAGGACAAGATGTAGTTTAGGCAACGCAAAGGGCAAGCAAGATGCAATTTTCCAGTGCCAAGAAAGTCTCTGGTCTCTGATCAGGCTTAGGGATTCGAACCAGGTGTGTGAGGACCCTAATGTGGTCAACAATTGCAAGGGTAGCAATTTCATGACATTACAATATTATATTATAATATATATTATATTATATATTATAATATATAATTTTTTTGGTCGGTAATAATATATATTTTATTAGTCTTCAAAGCAAAAGTACATTCCCCATAGTATAATCTACCCACCTTCAAAAAACATTATCAAAACTACTCCATTAATGGATTCCAAAGTCAATTTTTTTTTTACCCAAAACCCTACCAGTATCTATCCAATATATTTAGCCCTTACATCGATATGTACCATATAACAATCTAAGCATATATCAAATTATGTCAAATCTATAAAATAGAGTTTAATTTTATTTTTTACAAAAATATTCATTTATCATTTCTTTCTCACTACTTTAATTGGCCGATTCACACACTTGTCCTTCAGCTCAAACCCTTTTTCTGGTTCCTTCACCATCATTGCCTTCTTTTTTCCCTCTACTCATTCTCAATCCTTATCCCACAATAAATTATTCAATGAGTCCATCCAATGTATGCCTCTGCTCGTTGCTCATATTTGTCGGCTTCCTTTGCCCATCACATGAATAATATCAATTGTTAAGGAATCACCTCATTTGCACCCTTCGCCACCTTTGAGGGCATAAATCCTGTTCCTAAAATTGCATGTTCCAACACCATTAGCAACCCATACAACCATTCATTATCTATGCATCCCTTCAATACCCACTCAACTTCTTCTTTCTAGCGAACTTCTAGATCCCACACCACCACCATTGACACAATGTCAATGTTGGTCTCTATTTGCATTTTGACATCAAAAAGTCCTCACCCAACAATATCTCCATGATTTGTACAAAAAAATCGTCATCAAATTTGAAGAGAGTTTTAATTCTCTTCTCTATGATTTTGCCCCAAAACATGAGTTGTTGCTTCAACGTTATCAATGTAAAGGTAGCCTCCATTTTACTCTACAATCATCACCCATCTTTCTTTATATCAACCAAGTGATTCCTTTGTAGGCTTTGTTAATTGCCTTGGCAACCCTTATCAAATGATTCCAGCAACCTCACTCTTTCATTAATGCTACTAATAATGATGACGTACATACCAACTCAAAGATCAAGCACAAGATCTAAAAAGTAGACTGGACATCATACTATTCAACCTATCATTTAATGCCAATCCCCAATTGGACAATTTGTCAGCCACCTCATTCCTTGACCTCATTACATGCAAGATTTTGAAATCATCAAATGTTTCTATTAATTGCTTGGCAATAGATTCATACTTGTTAAAATTCCAAGCATGAATTTCACCCTTTTTAATGGCATTTATAATTAACAAAGAGTCACTTTCACGTTGTATATTTGGAAGGCCCATTTTTCTGGCCATTTTTAGCACTTGGATTTTCGCATATGCCTCAACTTCATTGTTTGTTCGCTCTAATAATTTGGAAGCCCCAATTGCTAAAATATTGCCCTCCCAACCTTGTGCAACATATGCGGCCCCCAATGGTCTTGGATTACCCTTCAACGCCCCATCAAAGTTAATTTTATACCATCCTTCAAGCTTGGTTTGGACCACTCCACTAACTTTACCTTGCAAGGCTTCCGATAAACCTGATTAGGCCCATTATAATATATAAGCTATCATATGTTATAGTATAGTATATATTATAATATATTATAACATAGAATATAGTATATATAATATAATATAATATATTATAATATATTATATATTATAACAAACTTTTAAAAAAAAAAAATTCTCTTAGAAATGGATATCTATTTAGGCTTGGGTTTTACCATGGTAACATGTACTATCTTCTAACCCAAGTAAAAAGTGAAAGCAGTTTTTAGTGTTTTTGGGCAAAGGAAAAACACATTTTTTTCACATCACCACATTTTGGCCTACCTTGATCCTGCACATACCCTATTGATGATGTGGAAGATTTAAAAGGGATTACATGCATAAAAGGAATAAGTAAAATGCTAGTTTTATTTTTTTGGTGATAAATTAAATAAACTGTTTTGAAATTTATTTAATTTTAGCAGAAGTGTTATCAATTAAATCATTTAAAAAAAATATTTAGTTAAGAGTGAAGGGAAAATGATGATTTAATTAAATAATTCAAAAATTATTTAATTAATATAGATAGAAGAATTGGTGAGATCATATGATGAAATGATAGGATGAAAATGAATTATTTATTTTTTGATGTCTACACTTGTCCCTCTTAGAGACAATGCTTTTTATGGCATTGTTTCAAAGCAAAATGATACAAATGACATGCCCCAATGATAGAATATAAATAGGATGGAGGGATGCCCCTTGAGAGATTGACTAGAATTTTTTTTGTGTGATAATCTTGTGATAGCAAGGATGGGCTAGGTCAAAGGATAGGATATGTGATTGCGAGTTAGTATGATAGAAGAAATGTAGGATGAAGATGGTTATTGACTGATATTAGGTGAAAAAAATAGGAAATGGACGGAGTGAAATAGATGGATTGAAAATATATTTTTGTTATTATTTTTTTTTTCATCATAGAGCATTTTATTCTAAAAATTTTATATACATACACCAAGGTATGAAGAACCAAGGTGAATTTGATATCCTTTGCATGTACTTTTACTCTGCAAAAAAAATCCAAAAACAATGCCACTGCTCCATTCCTTGCTATTCTAAACACACCAAGGTATAAAGATGAAGGTGGTTATGAGTTTCATGAATGAGACAAGAGAAAAAATCAAGAGATACATCCAAGGGTAAATGCACAAAGTTGAGTCCCAATCCCAAGGAAGTCCACGGGTTGGGAAAAGAGCCCGCTAGAAACAGGGGCCCAATTTTCACAAATCGGGCACCCCTTTCACTTCGAGTGCCCAAGGCATTCAAAAATGGGTGCACATTTTTTGGAAACGTGCACCCATTTTGGTTCGGGTGCCTGAAGCTAAACGGGCACCCGATTTTTACAAATCGGGTGCTCAATTTGTAAAAAATGGGTGCTTGTTTTTTTAATATACATTTATTTATTTATTTTAATCCACTTTCCATCATTTTCACTACTTCAAAAATGGGTAAACGTTTCAGAGGAGCACAAACACCTATTTTTTGAATGTATTTATTTATTTATTTAAATTAATTTTCCATCATTTTTACTGCTTCAAAAATGGGTAAACGTTTCAGAGGAGCATGGGTACCCATTTTTTTCATCCCAGCTGACCCCCCCAGACCATTTTTTACCTCCTTCCAGGTATGTAGTTTTGTTTATTATATTCTTTTTTATTTATTTTTATTATTTTTCATAAAAAAATGTTAATTTGTTGTTATTTTTTAATTGTAGTGTTTTAAAGTTTGAAATTTTTTTTTTATTTTATTTATTTTCATGTTTAAAATAGTTTTTAGTTTTTAAATATTGCAAAAAACATGAAAAGTAAAAAATAGTAAAAACTTAAAACTGTAGGAAAAAACAAAAAACAAAAACATAAATGAACAATAAACATTAGACACAAAAAATAGACAATAAACCTTGGATAGAAAAATGAACAATAAACCCTAGATAGAAAATAAATGAACAAAAAACCTTACAAAAAAATCAACAATAAACCCTAGACAAAAAAATGAACAAAAAACCCTAGAAAATAAACAAACAACAAACCCTAAAAAATTAATGAACAATAAACCCTAGATGAAAATCAACAATAAACCCCCCCTCTCTCTAACACACACGTACATGTTACCCTCTCTGTCATTACGCTCTCTCTCTCTCTCAATCTCTCATTACCCCCTCTCTCTCTCACACACACACTACCCCTCTCTCTCTCACACACGTTACCCTCTCTCTCTTTCATTAACCTCTCTCTCTCTCATTACCTACTCTCTATCTCTTATTATCTATACTCTCTCTAACTTGTTGTATCTCAAATTAGCTACTCTCTCTCTCTCTCTCTATTTTAATCGTGCGTAAAAGTTTGAATGTTTAAATTTATATTTCTAAATGTTGTATTTAATTATAAGTTTCTTTTGTAAAAGTTAGATGTTTAATTTATGTTTAAATTAAACTTTAAATTGATCATGTGTTGAAATGTTACATTCTATATATTTCCAATGTTTTGTATAAATATTAAACATGTATAGTTAGAAGTTAAAATGATATCCTAGGATACCTTAGTATAACCTACAACCTTTTAAGATACCTAGGACCCCTTAAGATACCTAACTACCCCTCAGTAGGACCTTTAATACCATAAGATTCCTTACCTTCTCTCTCTCTCTCTTATATTATCCATTTTCTCTCTCTCATATTACCTACTCTCTCTCATTACATACACACTCTCTCTCTTATTATATATTCTCTCTCTCTCTCTCATATTACCTACTCTCTCTCTCTCTCTTTACATACTCTCTCTCTCTCTCACTTATTATCTATTCTCTCTCTCTCATATTACCTACTCTCTCTCTCTCACATTATCTATTCTCTCTCTCTCTCATATTATCTACTCTCTCTCTCATTACTCTCTCTCTCTCTCACATTATCTATTCTCTCTCTCTCATCTTACCTACTCTCTCTCTCATTGCATACTGTCTCTCTCTCTCTCTCTCTCTCTCTCTTATTATCTATTCTCTCTCTCATATTACCTACTCTCTCTCTCATATTACCTACTCTCTCTCTTATTATCTATTCTCTCTCTCTCTCTCATTATGTATTCCCTCTCTCTCATTATTCTCTCTCTCTCTCTCTCACACACACACACACACAAACACATATTTATTCTCTCTCTCTCTCATTATTTATTCCTTCTCTCTCATTATTTACTCTCTCTCTCTCTCTCACACACACATACACACACATATATTACCTACTCTCTCTCTCTCTCTCATTATCTATTCTCTCTCTCTCTCATATTACCTACTCTCTCTCTCTTATTATCTATTCTCTCTCTCATATTACCTACTCTCTCTCTCTCCTCTTATTATCTATTCTCTCTCTCTCTCTCATGATTATTTTTTATGATTTTGATGGAACTTATACTAATGCATCTTTAGATGTTAAATCAAATTCATGTTCCTTATATAATATTGACCTATCTTAAATCAAATTAATTTATCAAATTCATGTTCCTTATGTTAAATCAAATTCATGTTCCATATTAAAAATGATTTATATAATGATGATTAAAAAATGATATATATTAAGAAAAATAGTTTAAAAAGTATTGTTTGAGTTGCATGGGCATTATGATATTTTATTTTGTAGAATATTTCTTATACTTTGATTTAAGTGGACAATATTTCTTAATTGATGCTTATTATTAAAATAGACCCACCTATTAATAATATAGATCTATGTGAGTTTCCTTTTTTATATTTAAGTTGGTAAATTACATTTAATTATAAGGTTTTTTGGAAGGTGAAATGTAAATTAAATAGTAATTGTAAATTTTTTGTGTTTGTATATATATGCAGATTATTTTCACATCATGGACAAGTTTGAGATAGATGAGCTATTAGGTCTAGCACCACCTCCACTTGATCAGTTGAGGGAGAGCAATATGAGGGATTATGATTCTCTGATTAGGGATATCCACACCATTAGACATGAGCCTCATCCTCTTCCACAATTGTTACACCTTGCAGATAGTATGCAAGGGATTGTTCAGTCTGTATAGGCTTTAGATAGTGAGCTGGATAGCTATCATAGTTGGAGGGAGGGATTGTGTGCTTTTTATGTTGATGACCTATCATATAAACAAGTCAATGAATTGAAAATAACAAAAATGGATTTGAAATGATATTTTGTGAACCCTAAGACAGGTGAAGGGATAGATCCGAAAAAGCCACAAATCTCTACTTGATGGTGTAGGCACCTTGGCATAACTAGACACTTTTGGGAGTGGTGGTGGATGGTATTTGACTATCTGCCACACTTTAATCATGAGGTGCCCATGTATTTTTTGAAAACATTGTGGGCCGAATTTGAATTGGGTTAAAAACCCAATTACTTTGACATCAGATCATTTTAGGGGGTCGGGAGAGGCATGCCCTAGGATAGGCCAGGGGCCAAATTGAGTGACACAATTAGAAACCATGTGCATGATGATCCCTTAGTTCCTCTTCCTGCACCGGTTGTTCTAGAACTTGCCCATCATCGAGCAGCGGATTCTTCTCTTGGTTCATTGAGTGCCCTGTCGGGCAATTTGGTACAATAATTGCGCGAGGTGAGGGTTGCCCCAGCTTAGTACATATTTGCATGAGCTACAGGAATGTATGTATGGGTCCACAGAGTAAGGCTGCCCCTGGAGGAGATGGTGATTTGATGATGCCAAGGAGGGTACACATGATGATGTCATCTCTTCATATGTTGATCTCTTGTGCATAGACAATGATCAGCCTACAAAGGTACAAATTTATTTATATAATTTACAATGCAATATTAAATTCCTTATATATACACATATGAACCATAACACAAGTCAATTTTTCTAAACAGAGGATGGATCATACCACATCATTGAGGGACCGACATCATGTTACCTCGATAGCTAGAGATGTCAGTGCCCTGTTTACGGTATGCACTTTCATCTAGATACATTGTATTGATATGTACATTTAAAATAAACAATAAAAAATTTAATGTAATGATGTGTATGATATGTTTTTCCAATTTTGTAGGGTGCTTCATGTAGCACCAAGGTGGCTAGTTCTTCATGTGACCCGTCGACCGCTAAGGCTCAGCCTCATATACCACTAGTATGTTTTTCATCCATTAATTTGAAGTGTTTATATGCTTACTAATTTATGTACAACTCCAATTCACATTCGTTATTTTTTGCAATTGTAGGCTTTTGGATTGTTTGATGGTGCATCACATGTAAGCCTTCACCCATTAGTTACTTTGGTTGCACATGACACACCATATGTATGCTTTTCTGTGATAAACTTTTAGTCTATATATATACTTTATAATTTATGTATATACAAGTTTGATTCATGCTTTATATATGTTGTTCAGGTTGATACCACTACCAGTATTGGTATGGCTATGGGATTGAGCCAAATACAACCGTCGACATTGTCATTTGTGGTGATGATTAGAAAAATAATTTCTAATTTATTTATACTGTGTACTTGACTTTTATAGGGATTATCAAAATTGATGTACAATGTTTTTTTACATGACTTCACTACAACCACTTTTCTTGTTTGTGATAGTGGACCTCCACGTACTAGTGAGGGCATTGTAGAGCATGATCGTATGGTAATTTATTTTAAATTTTCAGTATTTAATTACTTTATAAGTGAATTATGCAAGTAACTTCTTCTCATGTTAAATCTTCTTCTCATGTAAAATCTTTTAATAATGTACAGGAGGGTGGAGACATTGATACTACACACACACAGGATGGTGCATCTCAGGACCACATGCAACAAGATGATTCATCTCAGCCACCTTCACGTGGAGTGGAGAGGACTGCAGATGAGATGCACGAGAGTTCTTAGCTTATATATTTTAGATCATGTCATGTTATTGTATTATGGACTTTTTATGATGACACTTGTTATGTTATCCTGGGACCTGTTATTATGTTATTTGAACTTGTTATTATGTCATTTCCTTGTTATTATTTTTTTAGGACTTGTTATTATGTCATCAGGACTTGTTATGTGATTATATATAAGACTTTTTTATTATGTCATTTCCTTGCTATTATGATATCAGGTCTTGTTATGTGATTATATATGATCATTTGTTATGTGATTTGGTGCCCTCTAGTGATTATATATGATCAGTTGTTATGTGATTTGGTACCCTCTAGTGATTCTATATGATCTATTTATGACTTTATATTTTAACATTGTGATTGATCATCTTATAGTGCAACAGTTTATAATTTAATAAAATAATGATCCCAATTTACAATAACATCTTATTCTTAAGATAATAATAAAATCAAGAACTTACAATTAATCTATGAAGAGATTACGATAAAATAAATTTATCATAAACAATTAGAATGATTGCAACACAATTAAAATGTGCACAAAATAACATTAAATTATTATGAAACCAAAATTGTATCAAAACTAGACAAATACAATGTAACACAATAAAAAATTAGAATGATTGTAACACAATTACAATGTGCACAAAATAACATTAAGAAGAAGATAACTAATACAATGTTGTTTATGAAACCAAAATTGTATCAAATGTAGACAAATACAATGTTAAAGGGACAAAGAATTTTTTTTATCATAATTAAATTGAATTCCAGGACTTCATCTCATGTTACCATATAACGACAATAAAAGAATTGCACTCACCTAGTATTACAACTTTGATTAGCCAAAAGTTTTAAAATACACAAGTTCAATGTCATCCATGAACTACATAAAGTTGTACTTGACACTTGAACACCAAATTAATTAGCTACATATAAGAATAAAGAAGGTATACATATGCATATAAATTTGATTCAACTTAATGTACCATTTGTATCGTCTCTCTTCTGCAATGTGTCTATGATTGCCTCATGCTCTTCTACTGAAAGTGTCCACAATACCTTATTAGTAGGTCTACCTTTGTATCTTTCTAATTTGATGTTTGTTTCCACTGCCAAATGAGAATAGTGTATAATCTTCTTTTCTGATTAGTAGTCTTCATAAGCTGGTAAGCCATTCCCTCTTGTTAAGTATTTGCGTAGCCATGTGCCAACTACCACAATAAACCCAACTGGATACTGAAAACCATCATCATCTACTTGATGACATATCAACTTTTTCTTAGGTTCTACATATCTAGCTAGCCGATACTCAACCTACTCATCATTATCCTCAAGTGCAACAACAACATACAAATGTAATAGAAAACAAATTTAAGTACATGTAGAAATAAAACTTGTTAGAATTTATTATTCAAATACAATCATAAATTATATGACAATACATAAAAATATATAATTTAAAGTTATAAACAAGAAATTGAATTAAATTACCAGGTTTTCTGAGGTCTGAAACACGATCATAATCTTCTGATGCAAATGCATGATTTGGGTCTTCATTTCTTCTAACATCTTGATAATGTGTCTCACTAGGTGTTAATGATTTTTGTTGCCATTCTTCGACCCATTCTGTATTATCGCATTCTTCCCATTCACCTGCAACACAAAATTGACAAAAACATGCAAGCTCTGTAGTCCATATAGTCCAAGTGTTAGAATTAGAACTCTTAAATGAATGCCATCTAGCCGACCCATTGATTGTATCACAATCATATCTTAGAAGGATATTCTCCTCTTCAAATAGCTAGAAGAAATGTCTAATTGTATAGTTCTGACTTGATCCTGTGGATAAAGATGCACTACACCAATCCACAATTGCACTTGCATTTTTAAATTTAGCTTTTTCCTCGAATTTGAGTTGCTCTCTACAAAGGGCTCTCTTAACACATGCACCGACACCATCATGTTCTCCTTTCCCGTGTCCAGCCTCAAAAAAAATCCACACATGTTTGATATTAGTTTGCTTATCAATCCTACTCAACCAATAAAACATTCTAGCATTCTTGAATTGCCCTGTGCAATTATCTGACCATATTAGATGTTGTGTCATTTGAATTTCTCTGTCCCTCAAATTCTTAAAAAAGGTCTTGAAGCAATACTAGACAAATTCAGATGAGTGTAATTTATTATCACTCATATAGAAATGGTACTCTCTCAAAATTTTATGATCCTCTTTTGTACTATCTGGTGCATGCCTATAGACAATATGGACAAAAATCAATACTTGTACTACATTGTAGTATTGTGATTGGACCTCATCTTGTCGTGCAAGCATGTAGTTCTCTGCAAAGTCAACGAGCGAAAGTATACTACCAACAGGAAATGTAATAAAACATTCTAGCATTCTCGAATTGCCCTGTGCAATTATTTGACCATATTAGACGTTGTGTCATTTGAATTTCTCTCTCCCTCAAATTCTCAAAAAAGGTCTTGAAGCAATACTAGACAAATTCAGATGAGTGTAATTTATTATCACTCATATAGAAATGGTACTCTCTCAAAATTTTACGATCCTCTTTTGTACTATCTAGTGCATGCTTATAGATGATATGGACAAAAATCAATACTTGTACTGAATTGTAGTATTGTGATTGGACCTCATCTTGTCGTGCAAGCATGCAGTTCTCTGCAAAGTCAACGAGCGAAAGTATACTACCAACAGGAAATGTATCCTTGCATATTCAAAACTGATCATCGAGCCATCTAGCATTTTGAGAGTGTTTAACATATTTAGGTACAATCTTACTCTTAAATTCATTCATAAATGCATGAACACTAACTTTTTCAATGATCAGATCACACCTTCCAACCTTTTCCATCCTTCAGTGGATACTCAATAGTTTTAAATCTTTTAACATCAACTAATTGTTGTCCAAAATCAATTGAAAGATTTTCATGCAAACATTCATCCAACAATGTAAGATTGCCACATATATCACATACACCGGAAACACATGCATTGAAAAGACAATTTTGCTCATTTGGTGGGTTGCAAAACAAATTTGATATAAACTCCTTTATAGTTTCAAGTGGTATATTTATACCACATTCTTGCAACATTCCATTACTATGCATGGTAACATGTATATATCGAAATACATCATAATGGTAGTGAAATTGAACATGAGTTTTGCAACAACATGTGACTCTTTCCTTGTTAATTCGAACATACCACGGTTTACACTTTTCAAAAGACCTTTGACAAATGCTAATAGTCAACACCTTATCATCCAAATTTTGTTTGTACAATTCAATTTGAGTCATGTCCAATAGGTTTTTTGAATGTGGATCACGAATTTTTGACCCAACTCTTAATTTAAGAACATCTCTAGCATTAGGTGATACTCTCGTATTATCATGCCATAATTTTTTGATCAAAGTTTTGACCTCACCAGTAAGCTTCATATCAAACCTTGGTAGTCTACCACCTAAAGTCCACAAATTGTTTGCCAGATCACTTACAAAGTTAACTCTTCTTTTTACATCTCTTGACAAAGTTTTACAATAAATATTAAGATATCCACTTATGTTACTCATCGTTCTTTTATTAGAAGTTGCTTGGCTTACTAAAGTTGTTGTTATTGCCCGTCGTGCCACATTTTTATCTTTAGAACTACATTTCTTTCCGATTGTATCAAAGGTGCTAGAAACAGTCGATACAACTTGTTTTAAAGACTCATCCTTCCTCATGGGTTTGACATAAAAGCCTAACTTCTTCATCACTTTTCGCATTTTAGTCATTTTAATTAGTTGTACCATTAATTGACATTGAAACCCAAATTTCTTATTATAAAAGAAATGTCTAAACAATCTATTTGCATGTGTTCTAATCTATCTCCATGAAACCAAGCCAGGAAGATTATCTAGTACATCACTTTTAATTTCAAAATTTTCATTCATTTGATTATCATTCAAACATGTTTCATTTTCAATTGGTGTTTTCATGTCTACATCCACATTATTGGTTTCAGTTGCAGGTGGATTTTCAATTTCAGTTTCAAGTTGAGATCTAGTTTCATTTGGGGTTTCAATTTCAATTTCAACTTGAGTTCTAATTTCATTTAGGGTTTGATTTTCAATTGGCATTTGATTTAATAAGTAATTTGCTTCTAATAAATCACCAATTTCTTCATGAGAAAAACATAGGGATGTGAAGACATACCTGTATCCAATAATGGATTAGAAGATGCACCTGAATTAAATGGTTCTATTGTGTTTACTTCGTCAGCATTTATGGTCTCATCGATGTTCTCCTCTTCTGAAATGATTGTGAAACTTGAAGCTCCTTGTCTCATTCTTGCTCTTCTCTCTAGTTGATGTATTGCCTCCTTCTCCCTATTTACTGCAATATCCTTAGCTGTCAAAACCTTCCTTTGCCTCTTCTTAAGTTGATTTGATCCCATGGCTACACCAAAATTTGAATTCGAATAGATCTCCTTACCAAATCGATAATAAGACAAGAAAAGAGAATGATTAATCAAAACATTCTCTTTGCAGATCGTACCTGTCAAGAAATGATTGAAAAATCATTCAATCATTGGGATTTGTGCTTGTGGGCTAGATTCTGGCCCAATGGATCTTTTCAGAAATGGGTACCTGTTATTTAATGAAATGGGTGCCCGTTTTAGAATCGGGTGCTTGTTTCTAAAAACGGGCGCCTATTTCGCTTTCAATGGTACAAAGCGAAATGAGCACCCATTTTTTAAAATTAAGGGTGGGAAACAACCCTTAGCCTTTTTTTTTTCTTCAAGATAGGCTTGGTCCCACCAAGCCTATGCTTGGACCTCCAAAAAAATGGCTAAGGTAAAATGACATCAAATTTCTACCTTGGCCTAATTTTTTGAGGGCCTTCCAGATTAAATTTTTTGACGAAACGAAAAACCATTAGAGTTCTCAACGTCCTGATTTCAAAAATATAAATTTCATAGTGATAAGATCATTTTTACTATTTGTGTATTATTTATTAATCAAAAGTGGTACCTAAACCGAAAATACCGAGGTTCAGTAAAATTTTAATAACTTTTTGGTTTTTAGGTTTTTAGAAAAATAAATTATATGACATCAATCTACATACAATTATTTTGAATATTAAAAAAAAAATTGAAAAATATGAAACTTTCATCAAATTATGATGGTCGTACACCCGATGTTTTGAAAATATACTTTATTGTCAGTTAAAAATTAATAATAAAAAAATGTATTGAATAAAAAAATAAGAAAAATATTCTCATCAATATTTGGTGTCTTAGGTATCGTTTCCCAGATGGATTTGCAAAAAATCATTTATTTGCATAAAAATAGGGTGGTCGTACACATGTGTGGTATGGTCCTGAAACAAGCATTTTGAAAAACCAATTTTTAAACATGCCTACTAAAAAGTAATTTCTACCATGTGGGTATTAAAATAAATTACATATTTGAAAAGTAGACTCCGAGCACTACATTTTCTATTACTGAAGTTTTTTGAGATTCAATCTCTAAGTGCATCAAATTTTGACATCAATCAACAAAAAAATTGAAAAACATAGAAAACACTTCCACTTTTTGCCCAAAAGTGGGACTCAACTTCTTGCCGCCACCCCCAACATATAAAAAGATAAAAAAAATCGAGTATCAAATATTTAGATTAAGACAAAATGATAAATCTAGTATAAAAAAGATTAAAAAGTCACAGATTCAAATAAAATGGTAAATCTAGCAGTCAAAAGACAAATCAATTAGAAAAATACCAAATGAGGAAAAAGTCAACAACTAACTTATCTCTTGCCAAACAAATAAGCTCGGTGTCGATATATAGTGCCTAATATAGGAAAGATACATTCATCAAGATATGTGTGTGTGTGTATACATATACATATATATGTGTACATATGCATATACATATATATACATAAATACATATACATATACATATATATAAATATATACATATACATATACAAACATACATATATATATATATACATGTATATACATATACATATATATAGATATATATATATGTATATACATATACATATATATAGATATATATATATATATATGTATATACATATATATATATATATATATATATATATATATATATATATATATATATATATATCTATATATATCTATATACATGTATATGTATATGTATATACATATATCTATATATGTGTGTGTGTGTGTACACACACACACACACACATATATATATACATATGTATATATATATGTATATACATATGTATATGTATATATATGTATATATATAATACATAAATATGTATATATACATATACATATATATATATGTATGTGTGTACACACACACACACACATATATATATGTATGTATGCATATATATATGTATGTATGTATATGTATATGTATATATGTACATATATATACATATATATAGACACACACACACACACACACACACACACACACACACACACACACACAAACAGATGTGTGTGCGTGTGTGTCTCATGCTCATGATATTTGTGAAAGCTCAATGCCAAAGTTTTTTGTAGTGCATAATTTGATTTTGTTTAAGTGTCAAGTGTATGCGATATTGCTTTTTCTCAAGATAACAAAATAGATCCACTCCAAAAACCAGGTCATGAAAATGCCTCCAATTAGGTATGAGGTAAGATGGAGTGAGATGGATATATGAATCTTATTGTGGTATGATTGAATCTTGACTAAGGCTTGCTGATTTCTCACTTTGAACTTATAAGTTTTATTCTTTTTATAACTATGTAGGTTAGGTAGTAAACTATGTAGGAAGCCGACTTGGTTTATCATTAGTCTCATGCTCATGATTTTTATGAAAGCTCAATGCTAAAGTTTTTGGTAGTGCATAATTTGAATTTGTTTAAGTGTCAAGTGTATGTGATGTTGCTTTTTCTCAAGATAACAACATAGATCCACTCCAAAAACTAGGTCCCTCCAATTAGGTATGAGGTAAGATGGAGTGAGATGGATATATGAATATTATTGTGGTATGATTGAATCTTGACTCAGGCTTGCTGATTTCTCACTTTGAACTTATAAGTTTTGATCTTCTTTTTAAAACTATGTAACGAAGTTGGTTTTGGTAAGATTGTAAATGATAGTTAGATAGAAAAGATAAGAGATAGGTCAAGATCAAAGGTGGGATGGGAATTATTAGATAAGATGAAGAATATATAATGGATGACAATGGATGAGATAATCAAGATCATAGATAGGGAGGGAAAATGTTTTGGATAGGATTAGGGATATATGATGGAATGGGTGACTTAGGGGTGTATGAAGTTTTTGGATGAACAATTTTAGATGCTAATTTATTTTGTGCTTTGATACCTATTGCTTGGATATGGATGGTGGGATATTGAGATGGATTAGGATCATGATGGGTATTAGGAGGACATTAGTATCTTGAAATGGAGATGGAATAACACTTTGATATTGAATTGGAATTAGATCATGATATGAAGTGGGGATATCTTGATCTTCATGTGGAATAGGATCGTTATATGAGATGGAAGGGATATCTTTCTTTTGGCTCATGGAAGATTATCATTGGATGGGATGGAAGGAGTGCTTTTATCTTTAGGTGGAGGATTATCATTGGCAGGTCTTGAAGGGATACTTTGATCTTGATTAGGAATTGGATGAGAAGTTGGCATAGGAGGGATACTTGGATCTTGATTTGGAAGGGGATCATTGTATGCTATTGTACTTCTACATATTCAATTTGTACACACAATAATTTCATTTTCAATGAAATGGAATCCTTCTACTTGAGCTATGGTGTATTCATATGGAACAAAAAAATAATTGGCATTACTAGAGTTGTTACTCTGGGTTGAAATTATCTTCTTTTCCATTTTTTGGGAGTGAATCCTTGAATGTCTTGAGACTACTGTTTGATGAGGAAGAAGTATATTTGATAGTGCCATCACCCTTTTCTATAAGGTATTGGATATGATGTTTCAATTTTGTGCATTCTGAAGTTTATGCCCTTTGATTCTATGCTATTCACAAAACTCATTCCACTTATACTATGGGGGTTTAACTTGAGGTTCATAGTTTCTAGCTTTAGGTAATGTGGTCATCTTAGCTTGAACCAATTTTTGTAAAGTCAATTCAATAGGTTCTCCTAAAGAAGTATATTATTCTTAGATTATTATTTTAGTTAGAGATTATGACAACTTGAGCGTTTTGTTGTGTTTTTGTTGATATATTACATGAGGTTTGTATATTTTGAATACACTTTGAGTCTAGTACACTATTATAATACCACATTCATTTTCTTCATCGAAACGCAAGGTTTATCACTAGATGTAGAGGGATTATCCTTGTTATCCTCATAAATTTTCACAAGGCCCTTAGAGATGAGAGCCTCTTCAATGGTTAATCATTTTCTATTATCTCATAAAATGTATTATCATATTGGATATTTAAAGGAAAGACCAGTTCTTGATTTAAATTTTGAGAAATTATGCTAACAAGTTTTTCAGGTTGATGATAAGTACGCTTAATTTCTTAAGAAGTTTCTCCATCGTTGTAGGAAATAAGCAAATGATTCTCCATTTCTTTATTTTGTGTTAAATATATATCATTCATAGAAACATCATGTGCAATGTTGTATGAAAAGTGCGATAATTTTTTTTGGCAACTCATGAAAGGTTTTGATCCCATGAGATAGGTATAAACCATTTGATATCTTGACCTCCCAAACTTTGAGGAAAAAGGTTCGTTAGATAGGTACCATTGTAAGCAATCATAAGACAAGCTTGATAAAATCCCCTTACATGTTCATGCAAATTGTCCTTTTCCTTGTATTAGTTAAACTTAGGGATCTCAAAGTTTTGGGGGAAAGGTATCATGAGCATAGATCTATTAAAGGGATAAGGGAATATGTCCTTAGTTGTGTAACTCTTCTTAGTATGTTCCATTTTGATCTCCACTATCCCTTGTTGCAAGCTCTCATTTGAGATGCCAAATCATTTGTGGGTACCAATTGAGGTGGATTAGTAGGGATATAGGTAGAATTGGGTCGTTGAATTTGTGGGAGATGTGTTGAGATGGGTGGTTGATTTTTTGGAATGTATGTAGAGATAAGTGGTTGATTTTAAGTAATATAATTTGAACTAGGTATGTATGTATGATATGGAATTGGTTATGTTTGTTGATAAGTGGAGTCGAGGGGTAAGGTTGAAATGATTTGGGATTTTGTTTGTTATGGTGTGAATAATGATTGAAGCAAGGATGCTACATGACCTTCTTGAGGAGGATTTGGTGAAAGGGACATGTTTGGAATGTTAGTGGTGGATGTGGGGATAGAAGGCGCAACAAGAGATGGATCAAATTTGAATTGATTATGTGTCTATTGGTATTCATGAACACCATTGAATCGATGAGGTATTTTATGGTGGACTCAATATATTGGATAATGTTATGCTTGAGATGGATACACTAACTGAATTTGTTTAGATTGATGTTGTGAAGGTCATTTGGTCTTGTTCTTTAGGATAGGCTATGATAAGGTCAATAGGAGGCTTGGCATACTGTTGAGCTAGCAACCAAAAATAGTAATATGAATTTGAAGTAAGGATCATTTATATTACTTTTGTCCCTTTAGGATCTTGTTCAAATTCTCATATGTCATATAATAGAGGGCCTCAATCAAGATCTTTCATAATAGGAAGAGCCATTGAAGATGAAGGTGGAGTGTTTGAGAGTCTTTTAGAGAGGGTAAATGTGAAGGCATTGCATACTTGAGTTCCTCTTGAATTACTTTCATGTTTTTATTATATTGTGATAATGTGGTTGTCATGTGTAAATGTGATACATTAGATTATAGTAGATACTTTGATTTGATAAAAGATACTTGTGATACAAATCTAGACTTGATCGAATTTAAGTTAGATCTCAAATAATAAAGATACTTGAACGATAATGATATTTACTTGAACTAGAATTGTGAGCCACTAACCCAATGATATTTACTTGAATTAGACTTGTGAGCCACTAACCCAAAAGTAGTAAGAGACTAAGTGCCAATATATCGACCAATGATAGAAGAAAACTTAACTCTTCAACTTAGAAGAATTACCCAAGTGATACATGAAATTAAGAATTCGCAAGTGATACATGAAATTAAGAGATATGTTAAAGAACTATTCATGGCTATATATCCAGGACACGCTACTTTGCAACAAGCTCCTGTTGCTAGCTCAACTGCTATGCATCATGCTCGCTGAAAACCACATAGTAGCAGGTGCTTTCCTTCCTAGGCCAAGCCATTGAGATAATGTGATTCATTCTCGTAAGAGGCAAAGCATGATACTAAGATGATATTTATCAAAGATTTTGTGAGATGTCATAGTTATAATAGCTATAGGACTTGCCTTAAATAAATGTGTTCTCATGGGCTGCAATGATTGGAAGTTATGCACAAAATGGATTTGTTGGAAAGGTGTTATAGAATTTCAAGGAAATGCAATTGGCAGGGTAAAGCCAAATTCCTCTCTCTCTCTCTCTCTCTCTCTCTCTCTCTCTCTCTCTCTCTCTCCCCTCCTCTTCCTTCCTACATACCCCTTCTTCTCTCCCTCCCTCCCCCGTCTCTCTCCCTCTCTCCTTCCCTCCTTCTCTCTCCCTCTCTCCCTCTTCCTCCTTCCCTCTCTCTACCTCTCCCTCCTCCCCTCCTTGTCTGCCTCTCCCTTCCTCCATACCCCTTCTTCTCTCCCTTCCTCCCCCCTCTCCTCTCCCTCCCCCCTCCTCCTTCTATCCCTCTCTCCCTCCTTCCCTCTCTCTCTACCTCTCCCACCTCCCCTCCTTCTCTCCCTCTCCCTTCCTACATACCCCTTCTCTCTCTCTCTCTCTCTCTCTCTCTCTCTCTCTCTCTCTCTCTCTCTCTCTCTCTCTCTCTCTCTCTCCCCTTCCCCCTCTCCTCTTCCTCTCCCTCCTCCCCTCCTTCTCTACCTCTCCCTTCCTCCATACCCCTTCTTCTCTCCCTCCCTCCCTCCCCCCTCTCTCTCCTTCCCTCCTTCTCTCTCCCTCTCTCCCTCTCCCTCCTTCCCTCTCTCTCTCTCTCTCTACCTCTCCCTCCTCCCCTCCTTCTCTCTCTCTCCCTTCCTTCATACCCCTTCTTCTCTCCCTCCCTCCCCCCTCTCCTCTCCCTCCCCCCTCCTCCTTCTCTCCCTCTCTCCCTCCCTCCCTCCCTCCCTCCCCCCTCTCTCTCTCTCTCCCTCTCTCCCTCTCCCTCTCCCTCCTTCCCTCTCTCTCTCTCTCTCCCTCTCCCTCCTCCCCTCCTTCTCTCCCTCTCCCTTCCTCCATACCCCTCCCTCTCTCCCTCATTCCCTCCCTCCTCCCTCTCTCTTCCTCTCCCTCCTCCCCTCCTTCTCTCCCTCTCCCTTCCTCCATACCCCTCCCTCTCTCCCTCCCTCTCTCCCTCTCTCCCTCATTCCCTCCCTCCTCCCTCTCTCTTCCTCTCCCTCCTCCCCTCCTTCTTCTCTCCCTCTCCCTTCCTCCATACCCCTTATTCTCTCCCTCCCTCCCCCCTCTCCTCTCCCTTCCCCCTCCTTCTTCTCTCCCTCCTTCCCTCCCTCCCCCCTCTCTCTTCCTCTCCCTCCTCCCCTCCTTCTCTCCCTATCCCTTCTTCCCTCCTCCCCTCCTTCTCTCCCTATCCCTTCTGCCCTCCCCCCTCTCCTCTCCTCTCCCCCTCTCTCTCTCTCTCCCTCTCCCTCCCTCCCTTTTCATTCACATTTTTTCTACTAACAATAGAACGTATGTGGTACTGAACCTATTAGTTAACTGCCCTACGATAACATTTTTAGGCTTAGGAGCGTCTACGCGCTACTTATTAGTAGAGAATGGGAAAAAAAATACCATTGGGCTTGCCAACATTTTATGGACTAACAACATGAACGTGGTTATTAATGTAGTGTGTATGCGGTACATAGACATAGTTTTAGTTGCCCAAGAGCCTCAATGGCCTCAAAAGAAGTTTTTGAGGTCATTGAAGGCCCCACTGGAACTATGTCTGCACCTGTATCACTATTTTATACATAGAAGAAAGTGAATTTTTTGTTTTTGCATGATTTCAAATGATTGAATTGTTGTTCTTATTAGTTTTGTCAATAGTATTGTGATTTTTTAATAGTTTGATTCCAAAAAATAGTGATAAGATACATAATTATGGTTATTTGTTTGTTTATGAACATTTGTTTACATATATATGTAATATGATTCTATTTAGGACAATCGATATCAACCATGGGAAAGAACAAGCGAGGAACGATGGAACAATGAGAGGTTGAAAAGGAAAGACGAAGGCAGCATATGAAGAAATTACGTGACATAAGAACAATGGGAGAAGAAGGTATGTCATCCTCAACATCTCAATTCGATTTACCAAATGAACATAATGCACCTAATGCAATTGAAGAAGACACATTTGATTTACCATATGAACCTAATGCAATCGAAGAAGATACCACATTGAATAATCAATTAAATGATGAACATACACCTTCTCTATTTGATGAATTGAATGTGCATAATGCACCAATGTTAATACCTCCTTGAATCATTCGTAGGAAACCAAAGTATCTAATTGACATTGATGAGAATATATTGAAGCCAATGCCCAATAAAATGAATGAACGAACTTGTAGGAGAATGGTTAAAAGAATATAGCAAAACTATTTTGAAAACAAATCAAACCGTAAGATGTCAATTAATTGTTCAAATGATTAAAAATTTGAATTTTAGAGAGAAAATGAAAATTCTAGGCCTAAGATCATCTGAAAGTAATAGTGAAAGAACTATTGTGAGAAATATATTGGTTCAAAATCATGTACTAAAGATTCTAATGCTACTCGACGTGTCACATATGCAGTTAAAGATGGAAAAGATTTGAAGAGATGTGAGCTAGTGAAAAATGATATATGTGTGGCTGAATTTATGAAAATATTTCAAGAGAAACTAGTTTATGAGTACATAATGCATACACATAGAGCTTGATGGTTGGATGAGAAATTCAAGCTATGTAAGGACACATTTCCTCTTGGCACCATTGTCTCTATCATTGATTTCACTGAAAATTATACACTACAACCTCAAAATGAAGTGCAATCTATGTATTATCACTCTACACAAGTTTTTGTTTTTGTACACATAGCATTCATGCATGCAGATGATAACACAAAGGAGGATAGAAAGGTTGTAAGAGAGTATCACTTCTACATAAGTGATGATCATACTCATTCATCAGAGTTTGTACAAGGATGCTTTAAAGTTTTCTATGATAGTTTAAGGGAAAGGAACATACGATACAACCGACACTTAATATGGTCAAATAATTGCATCGCACAATTCAAGAATGCAAGGATGTTTTATTGGTTGACAAGGATGCATATGACAAGCGGTGTACAACATTTTTGGAATTTCACTGAGGCTAGACATGGTAAGCGAGAGCACGATGGTACAAGAGCATGTGTGAAAAGATCCCTAGCTAGAGAAGAATTGAAGTACGAAGATGGTGCTGAGTTGATAGATGTAGAAACAATTGTGCGATGGTGTAACTCTACAATGGGTCCAGGTAATCCAGGTACGTCAATGGTTCATAGATATTTTTGGTTGATCACTGAATCTAACATTGAAAACTATCTAGATTGTTGTGCAATTGCAGGATCGAGTGACATGCATTCATTTATGAGTTCAAATTCAAGTTTACTGGTAATTTATATGAGATAGATGGTATGTTTTTTCTCTTCATGTATGTATTGTTTGTGGGAAGAATGTGAATCAGAAGAGTGGGTTGACAAATGGTCTTGTAGACCATTGGTTCCCATTGATTCATATCAAATTCCCAAAGCACTACAATTGAGCCAGATGGAGACATCAGTGGATTTTGACCATGTATCCAACCTAGTGGATTCAAGTGATTTTTTGAGTTAATTTTTTTTCAAGTATTCTTTTTGGTATTAATTAACACTTTATAAAATGCAGGTCATGTGTATGCAGTTGTTGTAGAAGAGAACAATGAAGAAGTAATAGATTACTATTTGTGTCGTTGTGCTTAGCCAAAAAGAAAATTGACAACCTCAATCATTGACGAAGAGGGTATTGAGTACCCAATAGGGTTTGTTGTCATGACAGGAACATGGCTTAGGAGATACCCTATCAAGAATTTTGATGTTTGGTTGTTCGAGGACTTTGAAACACATAGACATATTCTTCATTTCTCTAACCTTGTTATTGCAACAAATATTCATTTGATGAAGTATCATGGTAGACCTCATAACAAGATTTTATGGAAAGTTCATGAATCTGACCACGAGGCAATACTTGACACAATACGGGTTAGAGTCGATCTTGAAGGCTCACTTGATTGATTCTACAGTTCAGAGTAGAATCATTTTGAGAATTTTGTATAAATCATAGATGAATTATTCTATATTCATTTTTTGTATATATAAATGCCCATGAGCTGATTTTTACATGTTTAGGGGCATAATCTTGTATATTTAAATGGCGATGAGCTGATTTGTACATATATACATGCCAAGTTTTGTATATTAAAATGGCGATGAGCTGAATCGCACATATTGTAATGCCAAATTTTGTATAAAATCCCATGAGATTATTTGTAAGATATGTTTTTGTATAATCAAATAGCCAAGAGCTGATTTGACCATATTTAGAGGCAAATTTTTGTATAATATGTGTCAATGTTTTGTGACTATTTTGTGTGTCAATGTTTTGAGTATATGTGATATGATAAGGTCAATCACGAGCATTCTTGATTCTTGTATAATCATGGAAAATCAATTGAGTCATTGTCGGGTCATAGGGGTCATAGATTGAGAGTAGATACAATTTGAGCAAAAATTGTCATTATTGTCAAAAAATTGTCAAAAAAGTTGTCAAGCAAGGAAAGCAAAAATTCTCCGATTATTGGGAAGAGGGGAGCTTCAGCCTCCCCTCAAGGACAATGAGAATTATTTCTTGGAATGTTAGGGGCTTAAATTCCCCTAACAAGAGACGCTTAATTAAGTCCCAAATGGACTTAATTAAGTATGATATTTTTATGTTGCAAGAAACAAAGTTGTCAAAGGAGTCTGCTGATTTGGTTTTTTCATCTTGGAGAAGGTGGAATTTTCTTTCTTCTTCAGCTTGTGGTGCTTCAGGATGTTTGGCACTGCTTTGGAATAATTATAATATTGAGGTACAGTTAGTGGCATCTGCTACAAATTGGATGTTGGCTTTAGTTATAAGCAAGATTTCGAAGGTTAAATTCTAGCTTTTTAACATTTATGCTCCGTTAAGAATTCAAGGGAAGAGTAAGTTATGGGGTGAATTAAAAAGGATTTCTTCTCCCTTAAAACATGGTTCCTTTATTATGTTCGGAGGTGATTTTAATGCTATCACTGATTTAGATGAGAAAAGAGGAGGTGTTTTCCCTAATAAAAGGATTATGGATGACTTTGGGGATTTCATTTCTGATATGAGCCTTTTTATTGTAAGTCTCAGAATGGGGTTTTCACATGGAGAAACATGAGAAGGGATTTTTCTCAGATTGCTAAGAGATTAGATCAGTTTTTGTTATCTAAGAATTGGATTGATTCAGATTTTGAATTCTTTTCCTCTATTCTACCGGTCTCAGGTTCTGATCATTTTCCAATTTCCCTTTCAGTTATTGAGGATAGGGCTTCTTTTAAGTCTCCATTTAAATTTGAGCCCGTGTGGTTTAGGGACTCTTCCTTTTTACCTCTACTTATGAAATGGTGGAATTCTGCTCCTTTTTTTTCTGGGTCCCGTATGCTTTAGATTGCTAAGAAGCTAAGTTATTTGAAATTGAATATTAGGGAATGGAATATCTCGCATTTTAAGAACATTTTTCAGGAGAAACAAAGGATTCAAGATACGATTGAGTGTTTTAATACTCATGTGCTTCAACATGGTATGGTGCCACAAGTTTTTGATGAATTGAAGTCACTAAAATTACAGCTTGAGGAGGTGTTAGCTAGAGAGGAAATCTATTGGAGACAGAAATCTAGAGAGTTATGGCTTTTAGATGGTGATAGGAACACAAAATTTTTTCATTCTTCAACTAAGATTAAAAGATGTAAGAATAGGATATCTTGTATTCAGTGTCAGAATGAGAATTTATTGACAGAGCCAGAGGACATTGCTTCAGAGGTAGTTAGGTTTTTAAAGTCATTATTATCTTCAGAAAATGGAAATCTCAGCAATGATATTATATCTAATATTCCTCCTTTAGTATCTTTGGAAGACAATAAGATGTTGATGTCTCCCTTTTCCTTAGAAGAAGTTAAGAGTGTTGTCTTTGCCATGAATCTGGATAAAGCCCCAAGACCAGATGGTTTTACTCCTTTATTTTTTTAGAAATGTTGGGAATTTGTGGGAAATGATGTTTTATTGGCTCTCGAGGAATCTAGGAGAAATAGGTCCATTTTAAAAGAACTTAATACTACAATGATTGCAATTATTCCTAAAAAAGAGGATATTGAGACTTTTGCTAACTTCCACCCCATTTCTTTATCTAACACTTTGTATAAGATATTTACGAAGGCAATTTCCCTTAGGTTGGCAAAAATTCTACCTAGGATCATTTCATTGGAGCAAGGTGGTTTTGTTCTTGGAAGGGAGACGTTAGAGGGTGCAATTGTAGCACATGAGGTGCTGCATTCTATTTCCACCCAAAGAACCCCAACCATGATACTTAAACTAGACATGATGAAGGCTTATGATAGAGTAGAGTGGGGGGGTTTATGTGTTGTTCTTGAGAAGTTAGGTTTTTCCAAGGCCTGGGTCAAATGGATTCGTGCATGTATTTCTTCTGCAAGATTCTCAGTTTTAATTAATGGTTCTCCTTGTGGTTTTTTCACTTCCTCTAGGGGTTTGAGATAGGGAGATCCCCTTTCTCCCTTTTTGTTTATTCTCCTAGCTGAAACCTTTAGTTGGGCTATTAGGGCTACTAAAGTGGGGGGGGCTTTGGAAAGGTATAAGGATTCAAAATATTCCCCAAAGTATTCCTCATTGTCTCTTTGCAGATGATACTCTATTATTTGGACATGCTTCGTTAGTTGAGGAAAAAGTGATTAAAGGAATAATACAAAATTATGCATCATTTTCTGGTCAGAAAGTGAATGGTGATAAATCAAAGATTTTTTTCCTTAATACATCACAACTGGTTCAGCATAGGTTGCAATCCTTTTGGGGATTTGAGACTGGAAATCTTCCATGTACTTACCTTGGGATTCCTTTCTTTGTTAAATAGGATAAGATTGGTTTTTGGGATAAGATTATCTCGGTCATTTCTAAAAGAATTCTCTCATGGAATCATAGATGGTTAACTTTGGCAAGTAAAATTGTTCTCATCAAGTCTATTTTGAATGTTGTTCCCATATATCTCATGTCGGTTTTGAAGTCTCCAAAAGCAGCCATTGTTAGTTTACAGGATACTCTTAGAGATTTTCTTTGGAACAATAATAAAGATGGCAAGAAGAAACTCCCTTTAGTTGCATGGGATAAGGTATGTTTGCCTAAGGAACTTGGGGGAACAGGAATTCAAAGTCTAGAGAATCAAAATTTAGCCTTAGGTGCTAAGTTGGTTTGGAAATTATATGACAAGCCTAGCTCCTTATGGGCATAGATTATGTTTGCCAAATATTTAAATAATGGACTGAGAGAGTACATTTTTAAAGTCTCAAATTTATCTTTGGGTTCTGCTATTTGGAATTTCCTTTGTAAATGTAGATCAGTTATTTTGCCTCATCTCTCATGGATTGTTCATAATGGTAGAAAGGTTAGATTTTGGGATGAAGTATGGAATGGACACACACCTTTGGTGAATATTAGGGATTGGTCTCCTCTGATCACTGTTCTTTCCTCCCTTTGGGGTGTTCTTGTAGCAGATTATTTTGAAGTTGTGACTAGTGGACCCCTTAAGCTAGCTAGATGGAAGTCGATTGATTTCTTAGATGTTGATCAAAGCATGAAATTAGATTTTGAAAAGATTTTGGGGGATAGAATTGTATTTCTTTCTGATTCTAAGGATTAACTTATTTGGACAAAGAATATTTCTGGTAAGTACACTATTAAAGATGGTTACAACTCTCTTATGGTTGCTAAAGATTTATCTTCTTGGCCTTATAAGTTGTTTTGGCATTCGGCTTGTCTTCCCAAAGTTGGAGCCTTTGCTTGGTTGGCAATTCAGGATAGAGTCCTTATAGGTATGAGACTAGACAGGCTTGGTATTACTGTTGTTTTCCCTTGTGTCCTTTGTAACAAAAATTTGGAATCTTCTTCACACTTGTTCCTGCATTGTGATTATGCTTATGAATGTTGGCAGTGGTTGTTTGAGAAGTTAAATATATCCTTTGTTATTGGTAAGGATCTCATCTCCCATTTTAGATCTTGGCCCTTTATGTTTGCCTCATCTTTTTATGCATGCTTTTAGATCATATCTCCATCTATTGTAATTTGGAATGTCCTGGATTTGAATAAATAGTTTGTCAAATTTTGACATTTTTTTGGACTCGGGGCACTTGAGAGATCGCGTTGGTAGGGTATCACTCTCGACGTTCCAATGCTTTGGGATGCACCACAAGGACATGCCTAGCATAAAATTTCCCACTTGAACACGCTCATGACATCAGTTTGTGCACACGACATGCCGAATCAATTCTAGCCAATCTTGCAACTTTACATTGCATGCAATTGATGGTTTTTGCAGCAAGTGAAAAAATGCTACCAATTGAAAATGGCTCTGAGTCCTCAAAAATTGAGATAGGCCATTGTAAAGGAGCCTCACACGACCCCACGGGTTCAAACGAATTGACCATATGTGTCCACTATTTGAAGAAATAGTTTGTCAAATTTTGACAATTTTTTGGACTTAGGGCACTTGAGAGATCGCATCGGTAGGGTATGACTCTCGATGTTCCGATTCTTTGGGATGAACCATAGGGACATGCCTAGCATAAAATTGCCCACCCGAATGCGCTCATGATGTCAGTTTGTGCACATGATGAGCCGAATCAATTCTAGCCAATCTTGCAACTTTGCATTGCATGCAACTGACAGTTTTTGTAGTACGTGAAAAAATGCTACCAACTGAAAATGGCTTGGTGTCATCAAAAACTGAGATAGGCCATTGTATAGGAGCCTCACGCGACCCCACATGTTCAAATAAATTGATCATATGTGTCCTAGATTTGAAGAAACAATTCGTCAAATTTTGACAATTTTTTGGACTGAGGGCACTTGAGAGATCGCGTCGGTAGGGTATGACTCTCAACATTCTAGTGCTTTGGGATGCACCACAAGGACATGCCTAGCATAAACCTTCCCACTCAAACATGCTCATGATGTTGGTTTGTGCACACGACGAATCGAATCAATTCTAGCCAATCTTGCAACTTTGCATTGCATGTAGCTCACAGTTTTTGCAGCAGGCGAAAAAATGCTACCAATTGAAAATGGTTCCGAGTCATCAAAAACTGAGATAGGCCATTGTAGAGGAGCCTCATGCAACCCCATAAGTTCAAATGGATTGACCATATGTATCCTAGATTTGAAGAAATAGTCTGTCAAATTTTAATAATTTTTTGGACTCAGGGCACTTGAGAGATCGCGTTGGTAGGGTATGACTCTCAACGTTTTGGTGCTTTGGGATGCACCACAAGGGCATACCTAGCATAAACCTTCCCACCCAGACATGCTTGTGATGTCAGTTTGTGCACAAGATGAGCTGAATCAATTCTAGCCAATCTTGCAACTTTGCATTGCATGTAACTCACAGTTTTTGTAGTAGGCAAAAAAATGCTACCAATTGAAAATGGCTTTGAGTCATCAAAAATTGAGATAGGCCATTGTAGAGGAGCCTCATGTGACCCCACAGGTTCAAATAGATCAACCATATGTATCCTGGATTTGAAGAAACGGTCCATCAAATTTTGACAATTTTTTGGACTCAAGGCACTTGAGAGATCGCGTCGGTAGGGTATGACTCTCAACATTCCAGCGCTTTGGGATGCATGATAGGGGCATGCCTAGTGTAAAATTTCCCACCTAGACGTGCTCATGACGTCAGTTTGTGCACACAACAAACAAAATTTGACCATTGCGAGTGTGAGGGTGCTCTCGCACCAAACATATATTGTTGTTTATATTCATATTGTCAATTTTTGTTGCTTATATTCATATTGTTGATTACATATGCAAATATTCATTTAAATTTATAAAAGGGAAACCACCAAATACAACGAATACACAATAATGAACTAAAAATAAGGAGTTTTGTAGGGTTAATTCAACATTTTAGAAATTCTATCAAATCATATTCCACGATTATTGTGTTTTATATCATATATTTTTGTTGTTTATATTCATATTTTTTATTACATAAGAAAATTTAAATTTATAAAAGGACAACCACAAAATACAATGAATACAAAATAATGAACTCAGTACACATTTATTAGATCGAATAGACATATATATAAGGCATGTCTGCCAAGTCAATACAAGTATTACAAAAATGTGGCATATGCCATGTCCAAATCGATATACAATAAAATGTAGAATATATCTACATGTATTGGTCATTCTATGACCAAAACTAATACTATATGATCCTAAACTTGTGGTGGATCATCAAAATCAAACCTCTTCGATGCACTATGCAGCTCTGTAGATGGCCGCAAAACCACAATTCAAAAGCCAAGTTAGAATTCTTTTGTAGAAAATAGTTCACAATTAATAACATAACTATGCATTTAGCTATAATTCCTTTGCAATTGAAATGTAGATTACCTCATCGGTTGATCTAGGACCTAATGTCTTCGCTCTCCTCTCCTTGTCACTCTTAGGAGTTTTCTTGAAGACATAAATGGATCCACATTATGGCCATACCGCAAAGGGGTCTATTGTAGATTAAATGTACAATTAATACAATGTACTAACATAAATATATCAAAAACACTTAAAAGATACAATATAGAGAACAATGGTGTACATGTGCCTGAGATGCTTCTCCAATGGACTGAGGATGGCTCACCATCGATGGAGAAATTGTCGCTATTACCTATACAAAAAATGTTCAAAGATTAAATACAATTAATATAATGATAAGTATTGTAGGTTAAAAACAATTAATGTAATATATCAAACAAAAGTGTACTAGATCCTGAGATGCTTCTCCAGTGTACAGAGGAGGGTTTGCTATTGATGAAATAGGTATGGATGTTTCCTGTATGAAAAAATTATAAGATTATAATATATCACGAGTTCACATGTATGCTTGTATATAATCATGAAATCAAAAAAATAAAGTAGAGATACATACCTCCGCCCTCTCTTGATCCACGGGTGAATCAAGTGCATTCAACAAATCCACATAGCTCAATGCCCGCTATACATGTAAAATAGACAAAAAACACTAATCAATCTACAAACCCCAACTAATACTTGATTTCAACATTTTCAAACAATTGTACAACTAAAAATGTGTTCAATTACCTTCTTCCCACGTTTTGGCGTCTTCGAGGAATTCATTTTTTTAGGACGAGCCCTAGATGCGGAGGGGGTACCCTAAAAAAACAAAATTAACATGAGATATTAGTACAGATAATATATTAAACATAATTTTAAAAATCTAAAATGAAATGACTTGCATATTCCATCAAAACAATACATAAAAAGGGTTGTACAAAATATGATACCATATAGCCTTGTAGGCCAAAATCGATCGCTGAGAGCATGATGTCATCAATCTGGGACATTTGGTCCCTTGTCAACACCTACAAACCAAAAATTGGACCAAGCATTAAAGATAGTTAGTATATCTTGTATTTTTTTTAATTCAAAGTGTACTATTTTATTTTAACATGTTACAAAATTTATACCTTAGTCATCGAAGTTGCAGTTGTAGTAACTGGGGGAGGAGTATGGGATATTGGTGCTGCATCCTGAAATGCATATTATTTGTCTCAATTTAAATCGATGTATAAATGAAAATTCATTTATGTAATTACAAATTTAAAGTGACTGATAAATAAAATGTTATGAATTCAAATCAACACACCTATGTCTATCGCTGATGGGCAAACACCATGTCCATCAACTCATTTTTTAGTGTGAAATCCTTAGTTGTGTGGGCCTGACATCTACTCCCACAAATCATGCATGGATGAGATGTGGATCCATCTGCACCGGCTGCATCATCTATCCCCGAGCATATCCTGAGCAACTAACACACATATGTTGGATGGGCTCTCTGTCGCCACCTAGAGGAACTAATGGCTCATCATCTAATACAATAAGATGTGCTAACGACGTCCCATGTTGGATGATGGCACCAGTCAACACTGTGGTTGCTTGAAGAGCCTGTAGCTCCATCGACTCTTTCAGCTCTAGTGGGACAACCTGATGCACCTTAGGTTTGGGTGCTAGGGGGTGGCGACTCTTCGCGACTAATCACCTATGGGCTCTAGGTCTATCTTGGGCAGAGCCACCACCTCTACCATGGAACTCTCTCATGTCAAAATAGTTTGGCCTCACATTGAGCACAAACTCATAATATACTTTTCTCAAAAAATATAATGGCACCTCATAATTATTATAAGGTGGATCATCAAAGACCATCCACCACCTTTGCCAAAAAAGATTCTTCATATGTACATTGGTACACCAATGTATGGGAAACCTCTTTGCATTAAGAGGTAATGACTGACCAGTTTTGGGATCAACAAAAAGGGCACATATTTGTTGTTTACTAATATTTTTGTTTTTTACTCCCTCGTATGATAGCCCATTGGCATAGAATTGATGACACCTATCCCTAAAGTTTCCCCATTTGGTAATTTGTGTCAAAACAACCATGGCACCACTAGCTAATGTTTCTAGGCTAGTGGTGAGGGATTGACAATGCTCAAGTTCAGATGTTTTCAATTTAACAACCAGTCTATTGATTTTAGATGTATTTTGTCCTAACTGATTAATTAATTGCTCTTGTATTTTAGGTGTGCAGTCAAAAGGAGGAATTGGGGGTGTATCTTGTGGGTTTTCAGGAAGTGCATTTGATTGTTGTTGTTGTGGATTAGAAGAATATGGGGTTTGAAACAAAAAATGAAAAAACTTAATCAAAATTAATGAAATTAAATTCAAAATGTAAAACAAATTAAAAAAATAGGAAAGAAAGACAAAAATTAATAAAAACTAACCTTCATCCACAGTGTTTGGAGGAGAAATCTTGCACCTTGTTTGCAATTTAGGAGAGAAAATGAAGAAAAAAGGAAGTAAAAATGTGCTTTTCATGGGAAAATAAGACCTAATTTTTTTTTTAAAACTTTTTTTGACAAGTACCGCGTATGCGCTCTTTTAGGGATTATTAGCGCGGCGTGCTCATTTTCCTACAGGTAGCGTGTATGCGCTACTTTTTCTAGGCTCGAGAATTACAAACCTAAGCGCGTACGAGGTCATTTCAAAATTTAAAACCATGTATGAGCTACTTGTTTTTCCATGTTTTTTTGGGTGGTGTCCACTTTTTGACCACCATCTTTGTGCACATACCCCTAGCGCATCTTGCTCATTGTTTAGCACATTGGACCCTAACATTAACGCATTGCGAACTTAGGTTAGCGTATAACACTCTGACTGACAACTGTAAAATCACAACGCTTTAAGGTACCAGTCTAGTGCATCCAAGGATCAGCTTAGCGCATAGGGTCTATTATGTAGTGCATCTATGTATTCCTATAGCATGTTGGTGCAAATGTGTAGTGCATAGGGGTAGCAAACAAGAAAAAACATTAATTGAGAAAAATCATTTTAGGCTTGTGTAAGCCCACACTAATAGTTGATTTCTGACGATTTTCATTTAGGTTCTAATCTTTTTGTGCAAGGGAAGGAGTTGGGTTAGAAAATTTAATTTTTTACTTTCTTTCAAAATAAGTTAGTTAAAAAGAATTCACTCTCCCTTTTTGTACAAGTTAAAATAAACCTCATGTTTTCATTTTGGGGTGCTTAAAATGAACCTCAAATTTCTTTTTGGTGTTTAAAAGAAAATCCATCTTTCTTTATTGCAAGGTAAAAAGAACAACAAAATTCACTTTTGCTTTCTTGCAAGTTAGAAAAGGAAAAACACTTCATTTTTGGGCTCTAAAAAGAACAAGACAAATTTTATTTTCAGCAAAGTTAAAACAGAATTCACCTTCCTTTGGTGCCTAAAAGGATCCATTTTATTTCTTTGCAAAAGTAAAAGAACCTCATCTTCATTTTATGCAAAGCAAAGAGGGAAAGCTTTCCCCTAATTGACTTTAAATTTTGTTGACCAAATCATGATTTTCTTTGTTGACCAGGTTTATTCAAAGGTTTTTGGAAATACATACTTTGCTATGAAAGGTTAAAAAGAACACCATGATTTTTGGAGCAAAATCTCCAACTAGAAGTTAGAAAATCATTGTCTTGAAGGCTACAAAGAGCCATTGTTTTCCTTGTCTCGAAAGTGGAAGGTATATGCTCTCCACTTAATTAGGTGATAAAAAAGCCAAACCACTCTTATGCTTTCTTCATTTCAAGCATTTACATCCTTTAGCAGGCCTTCCCTCCCGAGTTGCTCTTAGAGCGCCATTTAAATGGTCGGTGAGGGGGGAACAACCTACATGGGCAACGACTTTATTGCCAAGTGTTCCAACCCACTATAATCAAAAGTGAAGGTTGATGAAAGTCCCTTCAATGGTTTTTCTTAGCGATTAGCCTTCCCCTAGCATCTTTAAGATACGTAAAGCCTTTGTTCTAAAGGTTGGAAAGCCTCCCGAGGGAGTTTATCACTGAAGACTGAATGGAAGCCTGATTAAGAACTTTAGAAATAGAAACTTTGAGCCAAGTCAGTATCCAAACATCCTCAATATTATAGTGCAAGGGTGGGGAAGAATCAGCCCCCAAGATTACTCACCATATATCTCCCAAGATAACTACTCAATTGTGAAGCAATTCACTTTGAGTTAATTTCTAGCAAAAGGAAAAAAAAATGGGTGCCCCCTAGGGGGTGACATGACTGTTTGAGCTGACTGAGTATCAAGACAAGTGGGCTATGGTATTTTTGATGACCCTTCAATAAAGAGTCTATCTAATTTGTATTAGTTTTATCCAAACCTATGAAAACATTGGGGATTTGAAAACATCCTCGCAGAACATACACTATCTTTTTAGCATAGGTAAAATTGGTTATCTCTTTCATGTCGTGTTTTTGAGTTATTTTTAGAAAATCGTCCATCAAAGCAAACAAGTGTTAAAGGTTTCTAAAAACAACCAAAAACAAAGCAATCAGAGCAGCTTAGTGCGTAGGAGAAACCTCCTAGCATGTCTCAAATATTGTTTAGCGCATACAAGCCAACACTTAGCACTTTCATTAGTTATCGTAGAGCATAGTAGCTATCATAGTGGTTTAACATTTTAGTAGCACTTTGTGAGACCATATTAGGGCTTTTAAGCATCATCCTAGCACATAGAAGACATAATTTAGCGCTTTCAGTCTAAATAATAGTGCTTAATGAGGACATATTAGTGCATAACCTTTATGTCAAAAATTGTTTCAAACACTCTGAGTTAGCACATAACATATGCAGCTTAGTGTATCTAGAGCCTTTTGTAGCGCATCTAGATCATTCGTTAGCACATCCATTCTCTGTTTTAGCACATGGTCAAAACATAGAAAAATAGAGAGCAAATCAGGTCATTTTTTGGAAAATTTTATCACCAGTCCTAAACACCCTTTTGGGCCTTGTATCAAACTCACCAGTCAGAATTCAAATCCAAACATCAGAGAAAACAATTCCAACAAAGCATTCTTAGAACATAGATTGTCAAATCCAAAACTAGCTAGAGATAAGACTTTATCCAATCAAAATCAGGCAGTACCATCACATTGATCAAAAGGTTCGCCATCTAAATAGATTCTATCAAACAAAATACCGAGCTTAATCCTTAAGTTGTCAAATCGAGTTTCCATATCAGGAGACTCTTATCCATATTATTTGACACACTTTGTCATGGGGGCGAATCTAAACCTCTACTTGATGAAGTAAGCTTGAGTTATTCAAACAAAGAATCCAAATCCAACATCAACGTCAACCTTTGATCACTCATGTATGACCACTCCTCATATTTTGAGAAGAACAAGTCTTCATCACAAAACTAAGTTGAAGAAGAGACAACCTAGTTCTAAGGCGCTTGCAAAATGAAATAAATTTCTCTCTATAAATTGCCAACTCTTTGTATCACATCGTGCATTCTTGCGCCATATGCAATTATATCTTCAAGGCAAATCAATTGAGTTTGACAAAGAACCATTAAAAAGTAGAGCTTATCGCTAGAAAGAAGCTTTCAGTCAACACTTAAATCATGGGGGAAGAATCATAACCACTTTATTCCCACAAGTTTGCATCACTTATAACAAAACTCAACCTGAACCACCAACCCCTGAGAGAGAAGAAGACTTTATCCCCTTTGTAATAGAAAGCTTTTACTAGATGCTCATTATCACTCGACTTCAAAAAAACAAACAAAGGGATTCACAACCTGAATCAAGTATGGCTCGTCAATTGTCCAGTCCTTTTGACGAATATGCTAATATGAGAGATACAAAGATCACCAAGGAACTTCTCCAAGAGTGCCAAGAGAATCCATCACTTCAAAAACTCATGGAAAGACTTATAGAAGTAGACAAAGAGAAATATATGCTCATGTTGACTAACAAAGGAGTTAGACTCCCTGAAGATTTTGATTTAGATGAAAGAGTCTTAAGAACACAATCTAGAAACTACACTTATCAAGATCAGCAAAGAGAGGAAGAAACACATGACCCAGAAAACATTCTTGAGCAAGACAATAACCATGCCCATACTCGGGATAATCTTAACAAAGAAGGGGAAGCTCTCCCTCAAAACACCAAAGTGCCCATGGTTGCACTTACACGTCAAATTCAAATGTTGCAAAGACAAATGCAAAACATGCAACAAGGTACCACAATACAATATTCCTTAGACGAGATTTGTCCTTATCCTTTTGACAAAAGATTGAACATGGTACCATTCCCTCCTAAATCAGATATACCAAAGTACGACAAGTATGATGGTAAAAGTGATCCATGGGATCATGTATAGGGAATTTTGTACCATGAGCCTAGAATTTTCTCATGATGACACCTATTTAATGAGGTTGTTTCCAAGAAGTTTGGGAGAACAAACTATGGAATGGTTGTCTAAACTTACACCTCCCATTTGATCATTTGATGAGTTGGTCAACAAGTTCATCACACAGTACTCTTATAAAATTCAACACGCAATCACCATGTTCGATGTATGTAATACAAAATAGAAGAACAGTGAAACATTCATGGTGTTTCTTCAGCGTTGTAGACGCATGGTTTCAAGGTACCCTAGAGATGTACTTGAGAAAGAAAAGATAGAAATCTTCATTGATAACCTAAATAGTGAGATGAGTTATCAACTAAAACTCTAGTGCATACCATCTTTCACCAAATTAATCGAGAATGGAATCCAAGTAGAAGAAGCCTGAATCAAGAAAGGAACGTTGAAGTTCTTTAAGGAAGGAACTAACTCATCAAGCACTAACCCCTTCAACAATCAAAACAACAACAATACTTTAGATAAATCCAAATTTTGGACAAGAAATAAAACCATTGTTAATGATGGGGTGTTTGATGCTAACAATGTGAAAACCAAACAACTGGTATTAGCCTTATCAGGTAATTCTCCATCCAACAAAAATCAGAAAAGTGTTACTCAAGGCACTAACACTTATCCTCAAACTACCAATCAAGGACCTACAACATCAAACACCAATAATAGTACTCCCAACAACATCAACCAAGGAAATCCCAATAATCAAAGCACCAATCGAGGGAATAATAGAGGCAATACCAACAATTTCCCGTATAGGTGCATTTATACACAATTGGGGCAGACATTGGAATCGACATTTCAAGAACTTTTGTCAAACAAGATTATCACATTACCACCCATGAACAACTTTGAACCCCAGATCAAACCACCTTGGTGGAATGACTCACACTTTTGTGATTTTTATTGAAACAAGGGACATCACACCAATGATTGCATGCGGCTAAAGAATATCGTTCAAGACATGATTGATAGAGGTGATCTAACAGTTGATGGTCTCAAAACAAATGGTGATCATGACACCTTCAAAAATCCTCTTCCAAATTACAACAAGGTGGGAGCTTCAACATCAAATGATACCAGAGGCACTCACATAAATCATGTATACAACAACACCATCAATCACATATCAATAGATGGGGACCAAGTGAATATCATTAAAATCAAGGATCAACAAGACCATGCATCAATCAATGTAACCAGGGCACAAAAATACGTCTTGAAAGAGAACACATCAACATCTACCACTATCCCTAAGACCCAATATAACTTGGTTGATCAACTACAAAGAACTCTTGCTCATATATCCATACTAAAGTTACTCAAACTTTCACCAAAACACAAAGATATCCTAGAACAAACACTTGTCAAAACAAGTGTTCCTAAAGATCTGGGCATTGATCGATTCCAAGCTATGGTGGCTCATATGACAGGGCCTCATAACCTTACCTTTTTTGAACACAATGATGTCTCCTTGAATCATCCGCACAATACTCCGCTCCATATCGAAGTTTTAGTTTATAAAGTCAAGTGAAAAGAGTATTAATAGATGGAGGAGTTGGTCTCAATATCCATACTTTAAAGCTTACCCATACATTGGGCTTCTCTGAGCAGTCTATAGATCCAAACAAAAACATCACCATCAAATCCTATGATGATGAAGAAAGGTCATAAAAAGGAACAGTAATACTACCTATTCAGGTAGGACCCATACAAAAAGACAGTATGTTCCAAGTCTTAGACATAGACTTAACATACAATATTCTATTAGGTCATCCATGGATACATGAAATGAAAGAAGTGCCTTCAACATATCATCAGTGCATCAAGTTACCATACAATGGACAAGAAATCTCCATATTAGCAGATAATAACCCTTTTCAACATTGTAATGCTATGGGGGCAACTCAAGGCAACTTAGTTCCCACAACAGGGAGGCCCAAGCTTCCTCAACATTTGACCATCATTCAGAAGCACTCAAGTCTTTAGCTATAGACTTTAAATGAAAGATGAAAATCAAAGATCTAGGCATGGGAGAGTAATCTCTTGAACCCTTGTGTTTATCAAAGTTACCCACATCACCGAAATCTCATGGGCAACCTTCAGCATCAACATATCAAGCAACAAAACCCATCACCAAGTTTCATGGTAAATTTATTCAATTGGGCACATAGGCCAATGAATCAGAAGAAAAGGACATACTTAGTTGGCTATACAAAGATGATGAAGAAGTTAGAGCTTCTACCATAGATATGGCCATATCAAAACAACACTATGGAAAAGGATTCCAGATCATGCAATAGATGGGATACGGTGGCAAAGAACCTATCGGCAAGTGCCAAGAAGGCATTACAGAACCTCTACAACTTTCTTCACAATTTTCCAGAGATAAAATAGACTAGGCTATGAACAAATTATACCATTTCGACAAAAGCAAAATAAATATCAAAAAACTCAGTGGAGGTCAAAAAAGAAATATGATGAAAACTCATGGCAAGAAGCATTGCACCAAGCAGCAGAAACAACAAGGCAAGAACATCAAGAAAAGGAAAAAAAATCAAGAGGAATTAGCCATTCAAAAAGAAGAAGCCTCTTATAAGAAAATAAATCATGTACAGGAACTTGTTCAAACAGGCATTGAGCTGCTACCCACAGAAACATCTATTCACCACAGAGAGATGGTGTATGAACAAATGCAATGAGTACAAGATGGATTTGATTCTGAATCAAAACAAACTACAAAAATAGTATCCATTATCAGGGATCTATTCTCACCATACAACATACCTGTTAGAAGCAGTGAAATGATTTGGGACAATGATTCTGAGACTAATTGTAATGAATATGATGGGGTAGTTATTCAGATATTATAGAGGACATTGAGATAGATACAGTACATTCATACACACCCCTTCCTCAGGAGGGAGAAAACACAAAGTCTTGGCCACTTGCATTCGGACCCCGACATATCTACGAGGCTAGTGAGAATGAGCAACAACAATATGAGCAAGGCTACATCGAAGATAATACCATCGAAGACCTCAAAAATATCATAAAGCTACCCGGTATCCCGAATAACTATAACAATGCCTATATGATGACACTTACCATAGCTACTCTCAATCCACCTAACAACTTCTTGCCACTTGTATTTCCTGATCTCATAAACTAGGACGAACCTGAAAATCATGACATACCAATCTTCCCAAATGATGAATCCATTGTCCAATATCTATGTACAGTTAACCTGAAAACATGTTCTACCAATGAACAAAGTAACGATATCTGCATCTAGGAGAGTGCCAAGTCTCTCAGTCGCAAACATGAAAGAAATAAAGGATCTAATGTTGAAAACCAGTTAATGGCAGCACTAGATCACAAAAAAGTAAAAATAAAGGACGCATCTGAAGGTGAAAACCTTTTTAAGGCACCTAAAGATGGGAGAATTGATACTCTTTCAGAATATTATTGAGCCAACTCAATCAATTAACATTGGTATAGAAGCAGTAACCAAAAACATTCATTTTGCAGAATCACTAATAGAAGCAGAACAACCAGGGTTTATCAGATTCTTCAGAGAAAAGAAAATCAATTTTGCTTGGTCCTATGTTGATATGCCTGAAATAGATCCAAACCTGATCATGCATCATTTATCTATGGCTTCTAGAGCTAAGTCGGTCAAAAAAAAATTAAGAAAGATGAATCCACATGTGGCATTAATGGTCAAAGCTGAACTAGAGAAATTATTAGATGTCAAATTCATTCGACCTATAGATTATGCTGAATGGATTTCAAACATTGTACCAGTTTCCAAACTAGACAAAAGCGTCAGAATATGCACAGATTTTAGAGATGTCAACAAAGCATGCCCAAAGGATGAATTTCCTTTTCCCAGCATCGACATAATTGTGGATCTAACAACAGGACACACAATGCTCTCCTTAATGGATGGTTTCTCGAGATATAAACAAATCAAGATAGCTCCAGAAGATCAAGATAAAACTACATTCACCTATCCTTGGGGAACGTATTATTGGAATGTCATGCCTTTTGGCTTAAAGAATGCAGGGGTGACTTATCAAAGAGCAATGATGACAATCTTTCATGATATGATGCATACCTTCATGGAGGACTATGTGGATGATTTACTGGTTAAGTCATTCACCCAGGTAGAACATTTGGGCATATTAGATAAAATCTTTCAAAGATTAGAGAAATTCCAAGTCAAGCTAAACCCTAAGAAATATGTCTTCAGAGTCACATCAGGTAAACTATTAGGCTACATTATGTCTGAAAAAGGCATTGAAGTAGACCCAACAAAGGTATAGGCCATCATGGAGATGCCACCTCCTAGGAACATCAGTCAACTCAGCTCTTTCCAAGGATGCCTACAGTCTATCAGGTGATTCATAGCCCAACTAGCAGATAAAAGCCTACCATTCAACCATCTGTTACATAAGAATATACCATTCTGATGGGAAACCAAGTGTGCAGAATTATTCTATCAAATCAAGCAATATCTAATGAATCCACCAGTTCTAGTACCACCAATAGTAGGAAAGTTGTTCATTCTCTACATATCCACAACATAAGTATCATTGGGGGCACTGTTAGCACAAGAAGATCAGGAGGGCAAGGAATGAGCTATATACTACATCAACAGAACATTAAATGGATATGAGCTAAATTATACATTCATTAAGAAGGCTTGCTTAGCCATGGTGTTTGCCTCTCAAAAGTTCCACCACTACATTTTAGCTCACACAATCAAGCTAGTGGCGAAAATTGATCCACTCGAGTATTTACTCAGCAAAGCAACTCTTACAGGCCAACTGGCTAAATGGGTCATGATTCTGAGTGAGTTTGATATCCAGTACATAGAGTGTCGGTGTAATGCCTCACCAAGAAACCCTAAAATAATGACTAAATACTAGAAAAAAAAGAGAAAATAATTTTTTTTGTAAAACATTAATGAACTTAAAGATGCATTAAGTTAATCATTGCAATAACATTTGCACAAGTGGAAGACTTAACTTAAACTCCTAAAGGGTTTCCAACGAAGATTACTCAATTAATCTAAGAACATTAAGGTTTTTTAATCCAACTAACAATGAGATTGATTAAACCTACTCATGATAGAACTATTACCACATGAACATAGCAATTAAATTCCACAAGAGATCAAACTAGCATGATTGAATATATACAACTGACATTAGCTACATTCATCATAATCCATAATAATGCATCTAACTGATGACTTCATACATGCATTTAAGATTAATATCATCTAAACTACATTATACATTTTATCCATAATGTCATTCATAAATCCAAAATAAAAGGAACCAAATGAACACATACACTATACAACACCAATTGATATCAGAGTTCACCCCTAATAGGCTACATCTTTGGGTCCACTTCAAGTGCAAGACCATTCTAATAAATAAAAGGTGAAAAATTACATAAGGTTCACATCAACTACATACTGTCATCAAGGTGTACAAAAACAAATGATACATATGAACACATAGGGTCCAAGAGATACATGAATAATCCAAGAAGAAGAAAGAGGATCCATCTGATACATGGTGTGGAGTAAATACAAAAGAACATCTGGAGCACCTATCAAAACTAATTCCTCGCATACCATCATAAGCATCCCATGGTCTAAAAGGAATATCAGGTACTCACATGAAGTATAAACACAAAGATATGACTCCCACAATAGTGCTCCAAGCAAAATCAACACAAGACTACACACTGGAGAACATAAGGAAATAACAAATGGTCTAACATGACATTGGATCATCTCATGAAACATACAAATATACCTAGATAAGACTTCACAAAGAATACTAGGTGACATCTACAAGTCTACACAATTGTGTACATAAGAGAAGAGTGTCAGCACATAGTTTGGCATGGTTATCTTGGCAAGCCTCCATAGGCCCCAACCCCCATCATGGGTTATCCTGGTAGCCTCTCCCAAACTTTCGGCCCCATCCAAGTTCTACGTGAACCCAAGCTATCCTTTTATGAAGACAAGGTAGATGGTTTGTCATTCTAGGCCTTCTCACTACATCCTGAGTCTATACAAGCACTCAACCATGAGTGAGGCACATTTATCTTGTTTAGTGTTTATAGAACACAACCCCCCCATTTTTAATTAAGTTATCACTTATTACTCAACTTTCGATGGGTTACCCTACTAACCACTTTGGGCTCGGCCCCCACTCGAAAGCCACTCTCCCTTGTGACACCACAACCTACTAAACTCTAAGGTATGACTCACAATACCAAAATTCTCAAGCGGTTCAGGCTCAAAAATAGTTCACTTGGTCACATGAACCTAATGCCTAGGTTAAGTAAACAATAGGACTTAATTGAATCACAAGAGGAAACTATAACAGATAAACAACACCCAAGAATTGCATATAACAATTAAATAAATAATTGCACATGAACGCAACTATAAGCCAAGTACCTAGGCAAAGTAGAAAAACAATCCTCAAATTATAAAAGATTTAGGTAATGTTGATTATCGTTAAACTCATTTGACCAAGCTACTTGATGCTCTGCAAAAAGGATTAGAAAATCTGTTTGATGGCAACACACACAAGAGCACAAGAAACAAACGTTAGTGTTAGCAACAAAAGATTATCCTAAACAGACATATCAAGAGAGATATTAAGCATGAAATAGAAAGCATATAAACATAGAATAAAATAGCTAATCAAGATGCTCATAGTTGCTCCTCCCTTGTTCCTCTCCTCTCCAAGTCCCAAATGAGTGTAGCTCTCAGCTTTTAGCACTAGCCATGGATGCCATATGGAGATTCAAGATGGTTGAATATGATAAGCAAATACTATGCAAGAGTAGATAGTGATGCTATGAAAAATCTCTATGCTAATGCCAGTATAACAACAATACTCTAAATGCTTCCTTCTTTGCTTGAGGAGAAGGGTTCTATTTATAGAAGAAATGGGGAAATGAAGGGTTTAATCAAGGGCCAAGTTTGAAAGTTGGGGATCCATGTGCACAATTGGCACCAATAACATGGTGACAAGTGTCAACATAGGATTGGGTTGAGAGAAGAGGTTGGAGGCATTAAAGGCCTGAGAAGACCTCATGGTTATCTAGAGGCTAAGGGTCAAGTCCAAATTAAGATTACCCACTGGATTAAGAGTTAATCCAAGGATAAACCTTTGTGCAAATGTTTAAGAGATAATCATGGTCAAAGCATTAATGGCCTGATGAGACCTTTGGGTTGGGTAGAGGTTGAGTCAAAACAAATGTTTTAACCATGTGGGAGGGTTTGAGGTAACCATTAATGGTTATTGGAGACTTTGGGGATTAAGTGGTTGAAGGTTGAAAGCCTTCAATGGTTATCAAAGACTTTGAGCCATTTAGTGGTTGAAGGTTGAAAGCCTTTAATGGTTATCAAAGACTTTGAGGGTTTGAGAAGTGACTTCCCTTTTGCTTAGGAATGTGACAAAGTTTAGAGAAGGGGTTAGGTTATTTAGAAGTGATTAGAAAATTCTAGAAGGGGTTTAGGCATGCAAGTGGATTTTGTAGGAAAATGCAAGTGGGAGAAATTTTGGTATTTTCAATTAAAATAAAATCATTTATTTCAATTAAATGGTGTAATTTGCATTTGGATAAATATTCAAATAAATATTAATTTATTTAAATGAGAAAAATGAAGATAAAGCATTAAAATGCTTGAAGACTTTGAGGGAAACCATTAAAGGCTTGAAGACTTTAAGGAAAACCATTAAAGTCTTAAGAAGACTATAGAAGGAAGCCATCAAGTTTGAATACTTTAAGGGAAACCATTAAAGGTTTCAAGTGGGTGAGGATAAATAGGATTTTAAATAAATAATTTATTTAAAATAGTTGTGCAACTTGCTTTTGTAGGAAAATACAAGTGGGTGGAGGATAAAGGTGATTTAAATAAATTATTTATTTAAAATAATTGTGCAACTTGCATTTGTAGGAAAATGCAAGTGGGTAGAGGATAAAGGTGATTTAAATAACTGTTAATTTATTTAAATGTGAGAGGTGGGATTTTGGGGGATTTAAATAAATATTAATTTATTTAAATGTGAGAGAAGATTTAATTAAATAAATATGATTTATTTATTTAATTAATGGTCTGAATTTGGTTAAGTGAATTAAATCAAATAAATTGAATAATTTATTTAATTAATAGGAGAAGAGGGTTAAGATGAATTAATTAAATATATTAATTTAATTAATTATTGATTGATGGTTAAATAATCAAATAAATACTAAATATTCATTTAATTAAGTGGACAGATTTATGTGACTACATTTGCCCCTCTTTGAGATGGTGCGGTTTTATCACGTCATTTCAAAGAAAGAAAAATAGGTTTGAAGAAATATGCCCCATAAAATGTAAATTTAATGGGTGGTATGCCCCCTCGAAAGATGGGCCGATTTTTTTTTTTTTTTTTGAAAAATCGGGCGATCTCTCGAAAAAGAATGAAAAGTGGAAGGGAGGTAGAATAGAAGAAATTAGAACTAATGATGAAAGAATGGGAGAAAATGGAGTGAATATGAAGAAACAACAAGCCAGCGAGTACCCTGAGGTCATGCAAGAGATACATAGCAGATGTAGTGTGGGGTTTGGATTGATGCTATACAATTGATCAAAATTGGTTGGGCAATCTGGTGCAATCAGTTTAATTGCCCCAGTCAAGTCAAAGCGTGACAGTTGATGTCAGTTGGTCGCTTGGACATGATAAAGTCTGAGTAAGTGAATCAAAGTGACCTGATGTGACTTAGACAATTGATATAATTGCCCGATGAAGTCAAGGTATATGAAGCAAAATACTCGTTGAGACATAGACAATTGATGTAATTGTCTGTTGGATTGTGTTTGATTGGTTGATCAATTGATATGTATGTGCGTGTGATGGATGGTTGTGGGGAATCATGGCAGCCCCGTTGAGACTAGGTCATTATGATAAATGCCTGATGTAGTCTAGGATTACCATAATCGATTACCTGTTGAGACCCAAAGATACTTGATCAGAGTATCTGTTGATAGTCTAGGTGTGCGTGAGTTGATGTATTTGTGTAGACAGAGTAACTGGCTTAATTTTTTTGGATGAGTGAGGATGGGAAGCGATGAAGGGATTAGGATGATGTTGATGATCAAGATAGGAAGGGTGAGGGGGGATTCGATGTTAGATAGAAGATATGGAGGACTAGGACCAAGTCCTATGGAAGAAGAGGAGTAAAAATAGAGTATGCATTATTATGACTATGTATGCATGATATGCAGCTATTATGAATGTATGGATGGGTGGAATGCAACGAAATGCAATATATACAGATGTGATGAAATGACGATCCATGGTGCTTTATTTTTCATCATTGAGCTTTAAAATGTTGTAAGAAAATACAAGCAACTTGACATAAAGATTCAAGATGACCAGAGTATTTCTTACATGGATTTGATATAGCAAGTTAATACAAGCAACTTGATATAATGGATCAAGTTGACCTAAGTATTGCTTGCAGAACAGACAAGGATTTATCTCCTTTCATGCATGACTTGGATCATCCTCCTTGATCTTAGGTTGATCATATCCTGAGACAAGTGCATACCATAATAAGAGATAAAACCTTTATCCAGTTTGGTTGAGGTAGGAGGAACCAAAGAAAGAGCATTGTACCTACAAACAAACAGTATATACATAAAGAATAAAGAATATGGATCCTTGGTAATGGTTCATGCTCATATGGTCGAGGTATACACTGTAGTTAGCAAGCCGTAGTGATCTATGACTGCATTTTGCGTAAGATCACGTAGCTTAGTGAACTTCCCACGTAGACACCATTAGTACATGCCCCAACACTTCATTGGAAGTAATGCACAAATGATACAAAACAATGCTGAAAAATCCCGATACAGATAAACAAATGATTGTACTCATAAATCAACCAAGTATTTGATAGCTTAACATAATTTTCTTGTTAAAGAAAACGTCATCTTGTCTTTGTTTTGATAAGGAAGGATGCATCCTTGTTTAAGACAGTTTGGATTGTTGATGTTGATTGTGTTGGTCGAGTGATAAGTGGTCATTTGTGTGAGTATTTTGTCAATGTTTGTTTTGTATCTAATCAGATGAATATGTACAAGGTGTTGTCATGTTTTTGGGTGATTTTCGATGGTTTTTTCAATGTTTTTGGATTTTGTGAAACATTTTTGAATGTTTTTGGATTTTGTGAGACATTTTTGAATGTTTTTTGGATTTGGTGAGATAGTTTTAAAGGAAGAACTTTAATGAATAATGTAGAATCCACTTCCATCAATAGGTTAAAGGCATTGCCCCTAGTTTTAGACCTGACTATGAAAAAGCGGGATGCAAGACGCGTGGAGTACTTTCTTAATTGCAGATCAAATAACAAGCCATGGTTTGGATGGATGGATGTGTGTATGTATGAATGTGATCGCAACGAACCTAAAAGATACGGGAGCCATTGCCTTTACGAGTGGCGCCTGTTTGCCAGGTTTTCACCATCGTACTTACCCAAGGTGCCACCGGAGTGGTTGTTCACCATTTGGATGCATGATTTTTCTTTACTTTTTGAATGTTTTTGTATTTTCTTCAGGACATTTTCTGAATGTTTTTGGTATTTTCTGATATGCAGGGGAGCCTGATGCCTTGTACACCTTAAGTATAAAACCATTTGAGGTGCATGCTATTGATTGGATTTGCAAGCGGTTCTCCTTCTGATGTAGCCAACTGATAGGCCCCAGACCCGAATATAGTAGTGACAACATATGGGCCCAGCCAGTTTGATTCAAACTTGCCTTGATGTTCTCTGTTTGGTTGGTTGCGAGGATTTTCTCGAAGAACAAGATCACCTACCTCAAATGTACGAGATCTAACTCGGTGATTGTAGCTTCTACTCATGCGATGCTGATAGGCTTTGAGGTGATTGTATGCAGCTTGTCGCTTCTCATCTAGTAACTCTAAGTCCTGAAGATGGGATACTCTGTATGCTTCATCATCGATGAGATTATGCAAGGAAACCCGTAATGATGGTATCTCGACCTCAATAGGCAAGATAGCTTCTGCACCATAGACCAATGAATAAGGAGTTGCACCTGTAGGGGTTCGAATGCTAGTTCAATATGCCCATAGCACTGGATTTAGTTGAACATGCCAATCACGGCCGACATCATTGACTGTCTTCTTTAGGATCCTCAATATGTTTTTATTGGATGCTTCGGCCTGACCATTGCCTTGTGGGTAATAGGGAGTGGAAAAGCGGTGTTGAATGTGAAATTTCTCATAGAGTTCGCGGACATCCTGATTTTTGAAAGGAAGACCATTATCTATGATGATGGACATGGGCACACCATACCGGCAGATGATGTAGTTGAGGATGAATGAGGCGATCTACTTGCCGATGACTTGGGTAAGTGGAACAGCTTCGATCCACTTTGTGAAGTATTCGGTAGCGGTAATGATAAATTTATGGCCATTGGATGAAGATGGATGAACAGAAAGGCCATGGTGTTGTGATTGGTTGCAGTTCTTGGGCTGGTGCATGTATTAGGTTGCCATGAACTTGACATTTCTTGCATTTTCTGACAAAGTAGTAGGAATCCTTTTCCATAGATGGCCAATAGTATCCATTGCGTAGGAGTTTCTTGGCTAGTGATGGACCACTTCAGTGAGTCCCACAAATTCCTTCATGGACCTCTTCCAAAGCCTTTGTTATCTCATCTTGTTCCAGACATCGAAGGAGAGTACCATCAAGACCACGTCGGTATAGGGTTTCGGCAATAATGGTATATCGAGCAGTTTGGCGAATGAAGGTTTTTCGTTGGTTGTTCGATTGGTTGGGAGGAAGGGTGTGATCACGGAGATAGGTGTAGAACTCACCATACCATGGGGATTCGGAACCGACAAGGTGACATATCATTTCAGATTCGGGGATATCATAAGTGGGAATCCAAAGCTGTTCGACCAAGAACTCGTAGCGTGTTGAATTCTGTGGAAGATCTAGTAGAGATGCGATGGTAGCCATAGCGTCAATAGCTCGATTCTGATCTCTTGGTATCTGCTCAAACGTAATTGTAGTAAATGATGACTTTAGATTGTCCACCATTTGCTTATATGGCATGAGTTTATCATCCTTTGTCTGATATTCATCAGTTGCTTGTCGAATGACCAGTTGTGAGTCACCATATACTTGTAGTTCTTGTAATTTCCATTGTACGGCTAACCTGAGTCCTGTGATCAAGGCTTCATATTCTGCTATGTTGTTAGTGCATGGAAATGTGAGTCTGTAAGACTTTGGGATGCTATCACCTTGAGGTGTGATAAACAGAATGCCTGCCCCCGAGCCATGCCTAGTGTACGAACCATCAAAGTATAATTTCCATGGCCGTGCTTCTGTGATCATGAATATCTCTTCATCTGGAAAATTGAAAATGAGAGGATGATCGCCTATGAGTGGTGCATCAGCCAACTGATCTGCAATAACCTGACCTTTGATAGCTTTACGGTCCACGTACTCAATGTCAAATTCACTTAGAATCATTAACCATTTGGCCAAGCGACCTGTCAATGCTACTTGGCTGAGTAAATACTTGAGTGGATCAATCTTTGCGATGAGTTGTACCTTGTGTGTCAACAGATAGTGCCGCAATTTAGTGGCTGCTAAGATTACTGCTAGGCAAGCTCGCTCAATAGGTGTGTAATTGAGTTCATAGCCAACCAGTGTGCGAGAGATGTAGTATAGAGCACACTCTTTGCCTTCTATATTATGTTGTGCCAGTAGTACACCCAATGTTGTACTTGTCATTGATATATAAAGTAACAACGGTCTACTTGGATCTGGTGGCATCAACAATGGTGGATTCATGAGATAGTCTTTAAGCACCTGAAATGCTTGCTGGCATCAGGCATCCCACTGAAAGCGGATGTTCTTGTGTAGCAAATGTGTGAATGGGTGACACTTATCAGCCAATTGTGCAATGAATCTTCAGATGGATTGAAGCCGTCCTTGTAATGTCCTTAGCTGACTGATATTCTTTGGTGGTGGCATGTCCATTATTGCCTTAACCTTTGCTGGATCAACCTCAATACCTTTGCTTGAGACAATGTACCCTAGAAGCTTCCTGGAGGTTACTCCAAAGACACATTTCTTTGGGTTGAGTTGAACACAGTATTGTTCCAGTCTATCAAAGATTTTATCTAAGATGTGGAGATGTCCTTCTCTAGTAAGTGATTTTGCTAGTAAGTCATCCACATAATCTTCCATCATAGTATGCATCATGTCATTGAAGATGGTGGTCATTGCTCTTTGATAGGTCACTCCTACATTCTTTAGACCAAAAGGCATTACATTCCAGTAGTATGTGCCCCATGGACATGTGAAGGCTGTCTTATGTTGGTCCTCTGGTGCGATCTTTATTTGATTGTATCCTGAAAAGCCATCCATGAGTGAAAGCATGGCATGTCTTGCTGTCAAATCCACTATGATGTCGATATTTGGTAGGGGGAAATCATCCTTAGGACATGCCTTATTCAGATCTCTGAAGTCAGTACAAATGCGGATGCCCCCTTTTGGTTTGCCAACTAGCACAATGTTGGAGATCCATTCTGCATAATCAATTGGTCTAATGAAACCAACATCCAAGAGTTTCTTGAGTTCTGTTTTGACTAGCACTACAATCTGAGGATGCATCTTACGAAGCTTCTGCTTGACAGGTTTGGCTCCTTCTGCTATTGTGAGATGATGCATAACTAAATCAGGATCAAGCCCAGGCATGTTTGCATATGACCATGCAAAGTTGATTTGACGCTGCTGGAAGAACTCTATAAATTTAGGCTGTTCCTCTGGAGTGAGAAGAGATGCCAGATGTATGAGATGAGGATTTTCAAGAGTCCCCACATTGTATTCTTTGGTTTCCTCGATGAGAATCGTTCATCGTTCCTGTTGTGTACTAGCAGGGAGGATGTCAAACCCTTCATCCTCAGGTGCCTCAGAGAGGTTTTCACCATTGGATACGCTCTTTCTTTTTACTTTTGTCGGATCAAACAGTGCCACAGTGTGGTTTTCACTAGAAGATCCATGTTTTACTATTATATTTTTGCAGCTGAAAGGTTTGGCATCCGCCCTAAAGTATGTTGCACTATTAAGTTCAATGGCGAATCCAGCTTTGTGATCCCCACTTGGTAGATTATCCCTTAATTCCAAAAAGTCAATGATAGCCTCATCATTTTGGAAGAGGTCAAGACATGGGGGATTTGGTTGGTTCCATTCGATGAGTTTAGGGTGGATAATGGGCATTACTTCATTGATTAGGTTAAGTGCGGGAGATGTATTAGTGAGGGTTAAGACAGTGTGGTGAAGGTCATTGATGGTACTCTCCCTGTCAGAATCAAGCGTAGGATGAGACGTAGGGTCTGTGGAAGATGTTTCCAGCTCAGGAACCCAAGTGGTCTTTATCTGTGCTTCTCCGTAAACAGTGATGTCTTTACGTGGCAGAGGTGGTGATGTGTCTTCCTCATCTAAAGTGTTAAGTTGTACGGAATCAAATTCCCACTCATGTGAGTCGATCTCTAAATCACTTTCCAGCATCCGATTGCTATACCATACTGGGATATCTTTTGAGTTAAACACTGTAGGTGTGATTGGTTTATGTACCTTTGTAGTGATCGATGTGGCAGGAAGTTTGATAGGGATCATGGAATCTGATATGGGAAGTATTGGTAAGATTGACTCAGTGACTTCTGCTGGAACTGCTGGTGCCATAGATGTTGCTACGGGTTCTGATACAATTGTTGCTACTAATGGTGTTGCTGATGGGATTACTGGTTCATTTGATGGAATGAATGACATTGGTGACAGTTGCGGTGGGGTTGTGAGCCTCGATGGGGTAGTGGAGATACTGCTTGATGGTGCTTTGATTATGAAAGGTGTCCTCTTTGCAGTAGGTGGGCAAAATGGTTTGCTGGGTTTTCCTTTGAATCTGAGTTTAGGAAGGATCTTTTTTTCAAAGCCTAGGCCTGTATTATCTTTGGGCTTTAATTCTGGTAGCAGAGGTTCATGTCGTCCTTGTTTGCAATATCCCAAAGCACTCTGACCATCATATCCCATTCTTTGCATAATGAGGAGGCCTTTGCCATACTGTTCTGTAGGAAGTGTAACTCGCAGTTTATCAATGGTGATGGGATCTTTATAGATTCAGTCCGCTAGGTCCTCATCTTGTGTCTCTTCCTCTTGACTCTTTCCAAGGATGAAAGGTGTCAAGGCACATGCAGACGTGATTAGTGGTTGCTGGAGTAACTGTTGTGGTTTACCATTTGTTCGAGGAGAAGCGGGCATTTGTCCCACACAAAAGAGCTGACTCAAGTTGTATTCTCCAAGACCTTCCTCTGCTACTTTCATCTTAAGATTTTCTTGCTTGGGTATAGGGGTGTTCGAACTGGCAAGAGAGGCGGGACTTACATATGATGTGGAGGAAATGGCTTCCCTATTATTAGGAACAGTAATTTCTAGTTGATGGCTGATATTATGGCAAAATGCAAAGGGATTTGCATCGCCCAGGATTGTGATCTCTGTACCGTTATGTGGGAACTTGATACATTGATGGTAGGTAGATGGAACAGCTTGCATGGCATGTATCCAAGGTCTCCCTAATAATAGATTATATGGTAGAGGAAGGTCCAGAACCTGACAGATGATGTGCTTTACCACAAGGCCCACTCGGATTGGTAGTACCACAGCTCCTTTGGATGAACGCTCTACATCATCATAGGCCTTGATGGTGATCTTCTTGCGAGGATCCACTGATTCTATTGCATATCCCAATGTTGTGACCAACTGTAGTGTACAAATGTTTAGGCCTTCTCCATTATCTATCAAGACTTGCTTGATCCTGTGTTGGTTGATAAAGCCTTCAATGTGTAGCGAAGCATTATGAGGTTGTTGGAAAGAAGAGTTGTCACTTTCAAAAAAAGTAAGACAAGGTGATGACTTTAGATTTCCAACCATGGCTTGAAATTGGTCTGTATTCAAATTTGCAGGGAATGACGCCTCTTGAAGTGCTTGATCCAAGATTGTTTTATGAGATGGCGATAGGCGCAATAGCTCTAAAATGGATATAAGTGCAGGCATTTTATCTAAGTGTTCCACAAGATTGTACTACTTTGGGATGGAGGTGGTGCCCTGTGGAGCTGCCTTGATGGTGACCTTGCCACGACATGTAACAACATTGCAATTTGAGGTGGGATTTTTGAAGGTTATAGTTGCAATTTGTTCATTGGCATCATACAGGTGATTTACAGTATAGTTATACATAGCCTATGTAGAATCAGTGGTATCAGTGCCTCACCAGGAAGTGGAAGGACCCCTCTGATCTTGTAATGGAAGTGGATTCTTGAACATCAGATGATCATTATTGGTCATTTTTGGGTCATGTCCTTCAATTTCAATTTCTCCTCGATCAATAAGATCCTGAATGAGATCTTTCAATCGGTGACAATTACTTGTCTTGTGTCCTCTTCCTTGATGGAATTCATAGTGTTCAGTATCTCTCCACCATGCCGGTTTGACCCGAGGCTCATAGTTTGATAGTTTAGGTAGAGTGACCAAATTTTGAGAAATGAGTTGTCGCAATACTATTTCAATGGGTTCCCCTAAGGGAGTGTATGTGCGTTTTTGTTTTTGCTGACGAGGTCTAGGTTCATCGTGAGATGTGATGCAACCTTGATTAGAAGGAACATTTGTGTTGTTCTGAGGTGGAGGATTTTGTCCTGCAAACTGAACCACAGGTTGTGCATTTTGGATAGTTCGAGCATCCACAACCCCATCGTTGACGATATTCTTATTCTTGTTCCAAAAGTTTGGTTTATCACTATTGAAGCGCGGGTGAGGACCATCTTTTGGTTCGTTAAAGATTTTGATGAGTCCTTTCTTGATGAGTGCCCTTTCACATTTTAAACCCTTGGTGATCATATCGTTAAAAGAGTCTGTGTCTTTGACATCCAGGTGAAATTCCATTTCTTCGTTTAAGTTGGAAATGAAAATTTCCACTAGTTCTCGTTTAGGTAACTGAAGAGAACGTCTGCTAGACATTTGGCGCCATCGTTGCAGGAATACTGAGAATAGTTCACCTGGTTTTTGTTTGGTATTGCACAGATCAACCATGGTGATGTCGCATTCAATATTATAAGAGTAATGAGATAGGAACTTCTGGATGAGTTCCTCAAATGTTCTAATGCCACCTAGTAGTCGGGAAAACCATGATGTGGTTGTTCCTCCCAAGCTTTGGGGAAAAAGGCGCATTAGGTATGTGTCTTCATATGCCACTTCAAGACAAGCGGAATGAAATTCTCTGACATGATCACGAGGATCTCCCTTTCCTCTATATTTTTTGAATTTTGGTGTTTCGAACCCGCGTGGAAAGGGTGGCATATAAAGATTCCTATCAAAAGGATAGGGACAGATGTCGTTAAGTGAGAATTGATTGGTCTTAACACCACTATGAAGTTGTTGGGCGAGATTCTCGACTTGTTGCCGCAACATCTCCATTTCATTTGGAGGAGGAGGTGGTAGGTTACCTCGAGGAATGTTATATCTGATGTGATTTCTACCTCTTTCCTCCTCATGGCGACTTTGTCTTTCTGATGCTTGTCTTAATTGGGCAAGATCAAAGTCAGAGGGGAGTTTGGCTCCTTCTTGAGCGAGTTTCAAGAAGTGAGCATTCGCATTACTCCTGAGTATTTCATCAAACAATCTGTTAAAGTGAGGGTTATGTTGAACCCTTTCGATTGTTGAAGGAGTGGGAGTACTTAGGTTTTCATCATTTATATTTCCTCCAAGTGCTTCTTGAAATTCATTCAGATTTTCGTCTTCTTCTTCCTCAATTTCTATTTCTCGTTGCCTTGACCGTGATCGGGTTTGAGCCATTTTGCTTGCAAGTTTTTGTTGAAGTTGATTGAAGATGATGATGAGTTGTCAATGAAATGAAAGATTGATGGTTGGTGATTTGTGTTGTATGGGGATCTCTAGCACTTTAAGGTAGATGTAACCGAAATTCCTTCTTTGAATTGCTTGTTTGTTTTGAGGAGTTTGGATGTGATAAGTTGTAGAGAAATCTGAGATGTGTTACAGATTTTGACTATCTAGTAATGAGAGGATTCACTCATGAACTAGTTTTACCCTGCGTAGATGTGTCTCTTAGGATGAGCTTATCCTAGATGTAGAAACAATCTAAAAAGTGATGTGATGTGTTTGATTTCAAGCAATATCTAAAAAAGGAATCTTGGGACAAGAACCTCTTAATGTTTTGAAAGTTTTGGGATGGATTGATGATGGAATAATGATGTATGAATGAGATGATGGATGTTTTTTTTTCAACTTCAATAAAAACTTTGTGTTACAAATGGAACAAACTCTACTTCTTCCCTTTTAGGCGTTGGTGGCACTTCTCGAGCTGTGTTGTAGGTGATACAGATGTTTGGGAAGAAGTTGGGATTAATCTTTCCTCCTTGGTTTGTGTGATAACTCAGAGCTCTATATTGCATAAAAGCTCTGCGGTTCAATGATTCAGAATCAAATTCGTTTATTTTTCCTTGAAGGTAGAGACGCATGTGATGCAGAAAGACTCTATGTGAGACAAAGATTTGTCTATTTATATAGAAGAATTTCCTCCTTTTGATCAAAGCCTTTGAGCTTAATGGTCTCCTTTTCAAGTTGATATTCTGATGACACTTCTTCTTTCGCAAGATGTGAAGAATGGTCATAAAATTTGTCTCTTTGTTGTTTGCACTTTGTTTTTGGTATTTTTGTTTGTTTTTGAGAAATGTTGGATGAATATTGTGTTTTTGGGATTGATTTTCTAATTTTTCTTTGACAAGAAAACAAAGCAAGCACACAAACACAAGAATGTTGCCTCAAAGGCACAAATGAGTATGGGTCTAGATCAACCCAATCCTTGGACTTGTTTTTGACCCTTCCTTTAGATGTATTTTAAGGTGTATTTCCAAAGCCTGAAGTCGGCTCAATTTGCACTTGGTCTTTAAAATGAACACACTTCAAACACTTTTTATCCCTAAGGTCAAATGGCTAGTTGTGATAAATTTAGCCCACATCTTGATATTTCTTCGACTTTGGTACTACATACCTTATGAATCCCGTCGTAGCAGGTAAGGATGTGATATACTAAGTCTTGCACGAGCATAACAAATAGATGATCCCTATGATGGGGGAGTCACCACTTTTATCAAGCCACAAGTGACTTTTCAAAAAGCTATGTTTCTACTCAAGGAAATATGTATGGTGAGTATCTTGGGAGCAAAACCATCTATGCTCTTGCACTAAATTATATCTCAAATATCCTCAATCAATAGAATGGGTGGGATACTATTTAAAGGTGTTTATTCATGTTCGATGTTTTTGGACATAAGTTCATTTTGCAGTGACTCACTTAAGAGCCTTGTAACTGGTGGTGGGGCCCATTTGTCCTTTCGACCAGTTACACTGTAGGAACAGCTATACCCAAGGCTATAGCTTTCGCTCACACCTGATTTCTATAGCGGTTCGAAGGATTTACCGCTCGAGGTTGTTCCCAAGAGTGATGTGTCTCTTGGCAGGCCTCTCTTAAAAAGATAAAATTTTGAGTGTTACTAACACTTTTCTCTTGCACCTAGGACCACGAAAGCCAAGGGAGAGGATAGTGTGTGTTAGAAGTAGGACCACTCGACCAACTCTTTGCACAAGTGTGCCAAGCACGAAAAACACTTGTTCTTTTTAATCTATCATTGCAATGTGATCTAACTATTTGGAGATGTTGCTCCAACAATCATGGTGTTCTTTTTAATTTTCAAAGGCAATTGTTTGAGTAAACTAGAATTTGAAAATCCTGGTCAACTTAATGAAAAACACGTTTGCATGAAGTAAAATTGCTTTAAAAATGAGACAAGTTGATTGTGAATTTTATTTGTACCAAAAATGGAAGTGTGGATTGTGAGTTTTATCTTGATGCAAGAAATAAAATTTGCCTTGTTGATTTTAAGCACCAAAACGAAGTTTGTTTCCTAACTTGCAAAAAAAAATAAAGTTGTTTTTGTATAAGTTTGTAGTTCTTTTTACCTTGGAACAATGAAATTCTTTTTAAGAGCCCCAAACAAATGTGTGATTCTTTTTTAAAAGCCCAAATTTGAAATGTGAAGTTAATTTTAAACCAAAATAAAAAGTGAATTCATTTTTAAAACCAACTTCAAAAAACAAGTTAGTAAAAAATATAAATCTACTTTTTAATCTAATTTAAATCTGCACAAAAGAGAAAAATAGTTAGTAAAATCCGCCTATTTGGTGGGCTTCTACAAGCCTAATTTTTTTTTTTTTTTTTTTTGTTTACAAGGTGATTTGTACAACGTCTTGTTACAATAGCGCTAGTCTGCGTTTGAACAGAGGCACTATTTAACACAAACGCACTAAAAGAAAGGGAAAGACAGAGAAGGAAAAAGCACTGAAACAGGGTGAATAGCGCCAAAATAATGTCAAACGCACCAAAACAGTGTCAAAAGCGCAACCTATGTGACATTTTCAACATTCAAAAATGTTATTGGTTAAAAAAAAAAGTTGATCTTTTTGCGTGTTCGATTCACGTCGGGTTCACCAAATGATGCTCTGCAAAAAGGATTAGAAAATCTGTTTGATGGCAACACACACAAGAGCACAAGAAACAAACGTTAGTGTTAGCAACAAAAGATTATCCTAAACAGGCATATCAAGAGAGATATTAAGCATGAAATAGAAAGCATATAAACATAGAATAAAATAGCTAATCAAGATGCTCATAGTTGCTCCTCCCTTGTTCCTCTCCTCTCCAAGTCCCAAATGAGTGTAGCTCTCAGCTTTTAGCACTAGCCATGGATGCCATATGGAGATTCAAGATGGTTGAATATGATAAGCAAATACTATGCAAGAGTAGATAGTGATGCTATGAAAAAGCTCTATGCTAATGCCAGTATAACAACAATACTCTAAATGCTTCCTTCTTTGCTTGAGGAGAAGGGTTCTATTTATAGAAGAAATGGGGAAATGAAGGGTTTAATCAAGGGCCAAGTTTGAAAGTTGGGGATCCATGTGCACAATTGGCACCAATAACATGGTGACAAGTGTCAACATAGGATTGGGTTGAGAGAAGAGGTTGGAGGCATTAAAGGCCTGAGAAGACCTCATGGTTATCTAGAGGCTAAGGGTCAAGTCCAAATTAAGATTACCCACTGGATTAAGAGTTAATCCAAGGATAAACCTTTGTGCAAATGTTTAAGAGATAATCATGGTCAAAGCATTAATGGCCTGATGAGACCTTTGGGTTGGGTAGAGGTTGAGTCAAAACAAATGTTTTAACCATGTGGGAGGGTTTGAGGTAACCATTAATGGTTATTGGAGACTTTGGGGATTAAGTGGTTGAAGGTTGAAAGCCTTCAATGGTTATCAAAGACTTTGAGCCATTTAGTGGTTGAAGGTTGAAAGCCTTTAATGGTTATCAAAGACTTTGAGGGTTTGAGAAGTGACTTCCCTTTTGCTTAGGAATGTGACAAAGTTTAGAGAAGGGGTTAGGTTATTTAGAAGTGATTAGAAAATTCTAGAAGGGGTTTAGGCATGCAAGTGGATTTTGTAGGAAAATGCAAGTGGGAGAAATTTTGGTATTTTCAATTAAAATAAAATCATTTATTTCAATTAAATGGTGTAATTTGCATTTGGATAAATATTCAAATAAATATTAATTTATTTAAATGAGAAAAATGAAGATAAAGCATTAAAATGCTTGAAGACTTTGAGGGAAACCATTAAAGGCTTGAAGACTTTAAGGAAAACCATTAAAGTCTTAAGAAGACTATAGAAGGAAGCCATCAAGTTTGAATACTTTAAGGGAAACCATTAAAGGTTTCAAGTGGGTGAGGATAAATAGGATTTTAAATAAATAATTTATTTAAAATAGTTGTGCAACTTGCTTTTGTAGGAAAATACAAGTGGGTGGAGGATAAAGGTGATTTAAATAAATTATTTATTTAAAATAATTGTGCAACTTGCATTTGTAGGAAAATGCAAGTGGGTAGAGGATAAAGGTGATTTAAATAACTGTTAATTTATTTAAATGTGAGAGGTGGGATTTTGGGGGATTTAAATAAATATTAATTTATTTAAATGTGAGAGAAGATTTAATTAAATAAATATGATTTATTTATTTAATTAATGGTCTGAATTTGGTTAAGTGAATTAAATCAAATAAATTGAATAATTTATTTAATTAATAGGAGAAGAGGGTTAAAATGAATTAATTAAATATATTAATTTAATTAATTATTGATTGATGGTTAAATAATCAAATAAATACTAAATATTCATTTAATTAAGTGGACAGATTTATGTGACTACACTACTAAATCTCCAATTTGATAAAATCACTTAATAGGAATTGATTTCATGTAATACCAATATCACTAAATTTGACAAAAACAAGACATTAATTATCTATCTAGAAATAATTCATACATATAGATAAATGATCCATAATTGAAATTATGTAATTAAATCTTTCTTTAATTACCTAAACAAAACATATATAAATATACAACTTTCCCCATTAAATCATTTCCACTAATTTTCCAATTTACGAATTAATATATATATATATATATATATATATATATATATATATATATATATATATATATATATATATATATATATATATATATATATATATATATATATATATATATATATAACTTTAAAACTTTTAAAAAAAACAAACTTTAATAAAAAGCAAGTTTTAATTAAAAAAAGAAAACTTTACTTTAAAGTCAAGTGGGGTGGAAAACGTGGTTCCCACATGGAAAACCATGGACTCCCTTCCCACACATCACCAATATCCCCCTGGGGAAACATGGTTCCTAGCATGGAAAACCACAATAACTCAGAAAATTTTCTGAGTAGGAATTTTTTTTGTTCTGAGTATGAAATTTTTAAACAAAGAGGAGAGAGGGCAAATAATTTTATTTTATTTCTTTATCTCTCAAATAAATTTGAACCAAAACAATCTAATTATAGATTTAAACTCCAAAGTTTAAAATATGAAGTTCTGGGAATATCAAAATTGGCAAAAATTTTGCAAGTATAACACTCATATTGGGAAAATTTCAAATAAATAAAACACTAATTACCCACTGATCAAACTAATTTTACCATTCAAACACTGAATGAGAGAATCAAAAATGAATTTTTATTTTTTTTAAACTCACAGAGATTTCACCCAAATCTAAATTTTAAATCCATTCTTTCCATAAACAAGGAAATTAGATCTAGGTATAGACTAAAACTAATCTAAAACTGTATTAATTTCACAATACAAATCTAAATTAATGATTCAAACAAATTTGACATCAAATCTCTTCACAAAAAAATTTCTTCATACAATTACAATTTTCAACAAAACATAGACATTTAAAAAATAGAATCCAACTTGATGAACTATCCTGGAAGAAATCTGAGTTGAGCCCAACTTGCAAACTCAAGAAATTCTTCCTCCATCTTTTTACCAAGAATCTCAATTTCCATCCAAATATTCTCCCCCCAAATTTCCTGAAAAACCTCCCGCCCCTAAAGAGATTTTCCCCCAAATATCTATATTTTAAAAATATTTGGAAATATCTATTTTTTTTAAGATATTTATTTATTTTTATTTATTTATTTAAAAAAATCTTTTTCCAAAACATGAATTTAATTTCCAATTTTTCCAAAAATCACAATTCCTATTTCCTAAAGTCAATGGTTAGATATTTCAAGATATTTTAATTTTCTTAAAAGGTTTATTTTCATAAATTCAAAATGCATATCACAAATACATTTCACAATTTGAATTAATCAACTCACTAGTTATTCGAATTAAGTAATTTTATTTATCAACCAATCATATAAGGAGGTCATAATTAATTTGATTTGATTTAATTATGAATGAGCAATAAACACATTTAACTAATTAAAATACTCAAGATTAATTAAATCGTTTCACCCATTGCATAATATGAACTTAAGTAATCTAATTAAGCACATGACCCACAAACCAAATAAAAAGAGAACTTACAGAGGACCGACACCACTCACATTGAGCATGACTAGGGGTAACATGAAGGGTTTAAGAACTTATCTTCTCCCACATCCATTGAATCAATAAGGTACACTCAAACTTGTGAAACAAGGTGGAGTTGATACCTCGTACCCACACGGTACTCAAACCTGCAATTTTTTGCATCACCGATACACACATGCATTTATACATAAAAACATGGTAAACACACCGGTGAAGGAGAAGCGTGACTTCTCATGTCTCACCAAAGTGAGTGATGAGAAACCATCTCCCAACACCCCATACACGCACATACATGATACATGAACACATGACACATAACATGCATAAAGGAAACGAGTCAGTCCATAATCATTAATGCATAATTGAAATCAACATTTAATCATCGTCAATAAATTAATGCATAATCATCATTAACTAGAACATACACACATTAAAGCATGTGTCATCATGATAGCATACTAGTTGCACAAAACATCATGACCAAGGGGGGGGGTCTACAAAGGTACTGAAAAGTCAAACTTAATCAAAGTATGCACATGAACCATACGATTGAGGAAGGGGTACTATAGTTGGGCTATCAAGGGACAAGTAATCGTGGATCAATTAGCCGAAGTGCCACTACAAGATCAACAACCAATGCAAGTAGAATTTCCAAATATGGACGTCCTCACTATCACATCCAAACAGTGGACCTTGTACTTTGATGGTTCCTATACCCAACATGGATCGGGTGTCGGCATCTTGTTCGTCACCCCCAAAAAACACACTATTCCAAGATCTTATCAGCTCATGTTTCCCTACACCAATAACATCGTTGAATATGAAGCACTAGTAACAGGAATCAAAATGGCAGTAGAATGGAAAATCACGTCATTAAAAATCTATGGAGATTCCCAATTGGTTATAAATCATATCAACAATGAATATCAGACAAAGGATGACAAGCTGCTGCCATACAAAAATGATAGATGAATTCAAGTGATACTTTGTGCACATCACCTTTGAGCAAAAACCAAGGTTGGACAACAGAGCAGTCGATGCAATGGCCACTATCGGTTCACTACTACAAATTCCAAAGAAACAAAATCGCTATGAGTTCCTAGTAGAGCAACTGTTTTCCCTCGCCTATGATAATTCTGCATCTCATGTCATATATGCCTTAACCGGTTTAGACTCCCCTTTATATGGGGCAATCTACAGATATCTTAAACCAATACCCTTCCACCCGACTTATCCCGAAACCAAAAATGTAGTTTTATCTAACAAGCCGCCTGTTATACCTTAACTACTAACACACTTTACCGTCAAGGTCTAGATGGTACTCTTCTTTGTTGCCTTGATTGTAATGAATCTGACTCTTCTTTACATGAGCTTCACAAGGGTATTTGTGGCACGCATTCAAATGGTCCTACTCTTGCTAAAAAAATTCTTACTACTGGTCGACAATGGAGAGAGAGTCTTGTCAGTTTGCAAAGAAATGTCCAAAGTGTCAAATTCATGGCAATCTTATCCATGCACCAGCATGAGAGTTACAACCATTCACTACATCCTGGCCTTTCTGTTAGTGGGGACTTGATTTAGTAGGGAAAATCCATCCTTCCTCTTCAAATGGGCACAAGTTCATTATCACTGCAACAAAGTATTTTACAAAATGGATAGAAGCCATCCCAATGACCACAGTAATTGGAAAGCAGATTGCCTCATTTATTATCAATTATCTCATTTGTAGATACGACATTCCCAGTTCTATCATCATAGACCAAAAACATCCCTTCAAAAATCAAGATGTGCGAGAACTATGTGAGTGATTCAAAATCCAACATCGTTACTACCCACAAGGGAATGGTCAAGCAAAAGCCTCAAATAAAATAATCATAAAAATCTTTAAGAAAATAGTAAATGATGCAGGAAAGGATTGGTATGTGCAACTCAATCCGGCACTTTGGGCATATAGGACCAGTACTCAGACACCTACAGGGGCTACGCCATATTCATTGGTGTATGGATCATAAGCAATTCTACCTCTTGAGGTAGAAATTCTGTCACTCAGAGTATCTTTGAAAGGCCTCATACTAGATGAGAAGTATTGAGTCAACAGGTTGCATGAACCTTCTGGATGAAAAATGATAACATGCATATGATCATCTCAAAGCATACCAGCAGCACATGTGTAAGAGCTACAATCATAAAGTCATCCCTAGAGCATTCAAAGTTGGTGACCTTGTATTAAAGGAAAATCAGAGAAATCAATAGGATCAGGAAAAGAAAGGGAAGCTTGAACCTAACTAGTTAGGTCCCTATGTTATCATATCAACCTATGGATTAGGTGCCTATCAGCTAACAACTTTAGACGGAGATGTGCTTGATGAACCAACCAAGAACATCCATCTGAAGAAATTCTACACTTGAGTCGTCCAATGCACGAAAAAGGCAAAAAATTAAAAACATAAAAAAAAGAGTGCAATAAAAACAAGTAGTGAAAACCTATCAATGGGCGCTATTTGTGAGGGAACAAATCCTTGATCTATCAATACTTATGTCTTTTGATCCATCTACTCTCAGACAAAGGCCATCGCCCAACACTTTTCATGCAAAATTATCCCAGACATACTTAACGTAGTCACTATCCTTGATTATCCCAAGAAGAATAGTTTCTCCATATCATATCCCACCATGGCTTGGTAATCAAAACATATGTATCCACATCGATAGCTATCTTTGACTAGGGGAAACATTCCTCACTTCTACATTCAGGCAACAAACCAACAAACCAAGATCACAACATGTTAGGAGAGAAAAATGTCAACAATGGCTCATCAGGCTCGAAAACGGACCATTATCCAAATGCAAACTTTAACACACATTTGATGGATGATTTTCTAAAATATAACTTGTTTACATATTGCATGAAGTTTTGACTATTTTGTATCTTAAATTTTGAATCATTAGATCTCCTAAGCTCCTCGAGGATGCATTGAGCTAGAGAAGCAATGAAGGAATCTAAGACTTTTATTTGGTTTTCTATTTGTGAGGCGATCACTTGTACAGTGCAAATGTGTCTTGAGACATGATTGGAAGCATATCATTGAGGACATTTTCCAATTTGCGCATACAAATGGTTACTCTTGTCTGTTTTATGCAAGCAACACTCAGGTTGTCTTGGTTCAAATTATACCTCGACGCTTCTGCTATCTTACAATATCAAAATCCATGAAAGTGTTACTCAGGTCATTATGGTTCAATTATACCATTTTGCTTATATTAACTTACAATATCTCAAAATCTCAATGATGACAAACAAAACAGAGCATAAACAAGTGATTAAATAGGAATGACAATGACAGAATGAAGGTGATCATTTAGTTGCATATCATTTTAATCTTAGTTACATATCATCCATATCATTATCATACATCTCATTTTCAAAGATACATCATTCATCATTATCATACATCTCATTTTCAAGATACATCTCACATCATTCATCATTATCGTACATCTCATTTTCAAGACACATTATTCATCATTATCATATATCTCATTTTCAAGATACATCTCATACATCATAATCAAAATCAAGAGAATTTATCTAAGAATCACATCATCCTCATAGATTATCATATTGAAATATAATGCATATCATTCATCATTGCATCCCTCGCATGCATACCTATCACATCGTCATGGAATTTAAATTAGATGTTTTGATCAACTCTTATACAGGATATATCATTCCTGAAACCAGATGTTTTGATCACCTCTTATACAAGATATATCGTTCCTAAAACCAAATGTTTTGATCAGCTCTTATACAGGATATATCATTCCTGAAACCAAACGCTCGATCATCCATGTCTTATATAGGTGGTATCATTCTTGAAACTAGACGCTCGATCATCCATGTCTTATACAGGTGGTATCATTCATGAAACCAGATGCTCAATCATCCATGTCTTATACAGGAGGTGTCATACCTGAAACCAGACTTGATCTCAATCTTATCAATTCCAATCAGTCTTATTAATCTAATCCATATGATCGATCATATCATTATCCCCATAAATAAGCATATCATATTGACAACATGTTAAAAACATCTGCATTCATCAAATCCAACCATCATCTGCTTCATCATTTGCAAAAGTCATATAGATTAAAAGCATATCATATAGCTCATCGAAATAAAAATTGCTTCATCCATATCATATCATCATGCACATGTGTGGCCACATGCTGATCCAAAGGAAAATCAAAGTCAAAACCAATCGTCAGTCAAAATAAATAAATGTCCAAAGTCCCTGGATATTATAACGAAAATCAAATTAGATCCATATCGCAAGCATCAAATCAGGACCCATATCAAATCAAGATCATATCGTAAATCAAATCGGATCCATATCGCAAGCATCGAATCAGGACCCATATTGAATCAAGACCCATATCAACAATCAGGATTCATACCAACGCGACTTCGGTGGATGTGTGGGACATGTACGTGCTATGACAACATTAGTCTTCATCATTTTTTCAACATCATTTTCAGGAGATGAATCAATAATGTACATTCAACTCATATTGCAATCAATTCAAAAACGCTCATCAAATCGATGAATTTTCCAAAATCCTTGATTCATCTCCCAAAGGGGGCATCATCAACCACATTTCATCAAATCTGGGCCATCATATCAACATCTCGGTACATCACATCATATCAATCAAATTTTGACATATTTGACAAATTTTCTTTGAATTAACATGTGCACACACATCACTTCAAAGAGGGGCAAAATATACAGACATACAAAAATGACCACTTTCCTAAATGAATATTTAATATTCATTTTAATCCCATTTCTCTATTTAATTAAATTCTTCCCATTCATCTATTTGATTAAATAAATTACTTAATTTATTTAATTAAGTTCACCTAAGCCTTTTCTAGCCTTTAATTAAATAAATCACTTTATTTAATTAATTTCTCTTTCCCCCTTTTTAATTAATTTACATTTAATTAAAATATTCCTTGCAAGTAAATAAATCTAATTTATTTATTTAAATCCACCCACTTGCAAAATCCTACAAATACAAGTTGCAACCACAATTGAAATAAATTAATTTTATTTTAATTAAATTATATTTTCCCCATCCACTTTCATTTTCCTACATCTCTCACTTGCCTCCTAAACCCTTTCTAGATTCTTCTAATCCCTTCTAATTTAGCCTAATCCATCTCCTAAATATTGTCACATCCCTAAACAAAGGGAAGTCACTTCTCAAACCCTTAAAGTCTTTGAAATGTATTAAAGGCTTTATGTCTTCAACAAGTTAACCCTCAAAGTCTTCCTAACCATTAATGATTAACTCAACCTTCTTACATGATTAGAGACTTTTTGCCTAACTCAACCCCCATCTAACCCAAGGGTCTTGTCAAACATTGATGGCTTTAACCTTGGTTATCCCTTTAACCCTTGCACAAGAGTTTATCCTTTGGGTAAAAGTTTTATCCAATGGATGACCCTAACCTAACCTTAACCCTTACCTCTTGAGGTAGCCTTTATGTCTTCTCAAGCATTTAATGCTTCTTACATCTCCTCTCAAGCAGTCTCTTGTTGACAATTGTCACCATTTCATTGGTGAGAATTATAAACATGGATTGATAACTTTCAATCCTAGCCCTTGTTAAGATTATCCAATCTTCACTGTCCACTTTCCTATTTTCCCTATAAATAGAGCCCATTCCTTCTTAAAAAGATATCCAAGTCTTTAGTATCAAACTTATAGACATTTGACTAAGTATCCAAGTTTCATGCATCTAATCTATAATCATTTTTAAATCAAGCATTTAGCCTCTCTTTGAATAGAAATCATCTTAATAAGCATTTTAAGAAGCATTTTCATTATCATAGTACTCTCATATTAGAGTAGTATATCATGTTAGGATAGATTTTACTACTCTTTTATCTTATCATCATATCCATGCTAGTTTAAATCATATTAGATTTAATATCATGCATAACTAGGAATGCATTCATATTAAGTTGATCAAACATCCCTCATTCTTGGAGTTGTCATTCCTGAAGTCACTTTGCTCAGTGATCTGAGGGCAAAGGCATTGACTTAAGGAATTCTGTGAGATAGAGAACAATGAAACATCCCTTGGGGAGTTGACCTATTTAATATAGCTCCATAACTTGCACCAAGAGTACCATTGGTGTGTGGAATTGTTTTGAAACCAAATTTTTTGTTTCTTTGCACCACATTTCCCACACACAATTTCAAGTAATTAAAAAAGATACGAATTTAAGGTCTAAACCTCATCAAATCAAATTTTAAATTATTTTTTTGCACATTTCAAAATCAAGTCAATCATATTCTAAATAATTAGTCCTAACAAAGGCAATGTTCATTTCTTCCAACTTTTGTCTGCCCTCCAATATATTACCCTAAGCATATCTTTCTATCGACACAACCGTTGCACCTCATTGAAATACAAGTGCTAGTTATATCTTCTAATATATACATAAACTTGGTTGTGATACTCAATGTGATGCCCAAAATTACATGTGAAAATAAACACAACAAAAAAGGCTTGAGTTACCTTTGGAGCATAAAATAATAATTATGACGGAGTAGGAAATTTCATCCTTAAGAGTTTCATAATTAAAAATTGTAACGTGCTCGATTGCTTCTCTTGCATGAAGATCCTCTTTTGCACAAAACATTATACACTACATTTCAGTCACATTTTATTTAATTGAATTTGTGGAACATGAAATGCACATAAATATATTTCTTCGGAATGATTTGGTAGCATGTGGTATGCTCTTGTAACTCGCATGAATGTCACCATCTTTGGTGGGAATTTTCAACTCTTTGAGGTAAGGAGTAATTCAGATTTTAATTTTTTCATTCTGAATACTCAAGGCCCCACTAGACGTACATAAAAACATACTAGGGATAGGGATGGGGATTCTAATTGAATTTTCAATTCATGTGACAAGATGGAAGGAAATTACTTCGTTGATGGAGATCATTTCTATATAATATTATTAATTGTCTAAGATTTTTCTAGTACCCCCTCCTTCTTAATAGACCATTAGATTCTATTTTTTAAGATAGCGTAAGGAGAATGTGTATGACGTGGCATGAGCAGGTACACATTGAGCAGGTACCATTGAATGAGTTATTATGTTCATGAAGTGGGATTTCTAAGATGTATATTTCATGCATATTTTTATTATATACTTTTCTTCTTACATGTTTGTTTTAAGTTATTTGATAAAGATAGATTAAAGTATACATCTCAATGATAACAACAAAATAACAAGTTATTTAGTACTATCTAATATATTTTATTATTTTATGGATGCATATAAGATGTAACATTTGTGTAACCTACATTGCTATCAATGAATCAAGATCACAAAAATCATTAATATTTAAATTTGTATAATTAATGTTTTGTCATAAAATATGAGCACTTTCAATAATTGTGACATCATTGAAATGATATTTTATTTGAAGTACAATTTCAATTTATTTAAGAATTTAACTATATTAATGTTTAATTTTATAGCACTTTTTCTTTTTTAACATTTAATTTATCTTTCAATAAATGTTAATATTGATTAAAGAGATAAGGGAGAGGGAAACAGAGATAAGATATAGAGAGGAAAGAGGAGATAAAAGAAAGAGGGAAAAAAGAGGGGAAGCAAATGAGACAAAAGAGGAGAAAGAGAGCCAAATTGATGTAGAGAGGCAAAGAGATGTGGAGAGGGAGTGTGAAACAAAGATAGGGATCAAGGGAAAGAGAGATATAGAAAGATAGAAAGATAGAAAGAGATATAGAAAGATAAAAAGGGAGATATGTTGAGCTATAAAGAGAAAGAGAGAAAGAGAAACATAGAGAAGTAGAGATAGAAAAATAGAGATGGAGAGAGATATAGAGAAATAGGGGGTGATAGATAGAATTGGAGATAAGAAAACAAGAGATAGAGATATATGAGAAGAGAAAGCAAGAGAGATAGAGAATTATGGTAACAGAAAGGGAGACTTATGTAGAGATAGAGAGGGAGATAGATAAGTAGAGGAACCAGAGACAAGAGGGGGGAGAGATAGATAAGTAGGTATAGAGAGAGAGAGGGTGGGGGGGGGGAGAGGATAGGTATGTAGAGAGAGAGAAAAGAGAGGAGGGATATAGAGAGAGCTCAATATCTCTCTTCCTATCTTTCTATATCTCTTTGTCTCCCTCTTTGTTTCTCTTTCTCCATCCTTATCTTTGTTTGTCTCTCTCCCTCTACATCTTTCTACCTCTTTTTCTCCTCATTTGTCTCATTTGTTTGCCCTCTTCCTCTCCCTCTTTGTCTTTTCTCTCTTTTTTTCTCTATATCTTATGTGTCTCTCTCTCCCTTGTCTCCTCTCTTTCCGTCATTTCTATATCTATCTCTTTATGTGTTACAAACAATATTAACATTAATTGAAATATTAAAATGATATTTAAAAATAAAACAATTATAAAATTACACATAAATGTAGTTAAATTATTTAGTCAATTAAAATCATACTTCAAATAAACTTTTATAAATAAAAAATAAATTAAAATTGTTAAAGCTAAAATTTTAAGTTTATAATTAAAAGTCACAAGTAAAACCAAATTTATAAATCTAAAAATAAAATGAAACCTTTCAAAAAAGTAAAATATTTCTTGGTTTTGTTTATTTAATATTTTTATCATCTCTTGATATCATAAATTTTCAAGTTTCATGTTTTAAATGTAAAAATATTATTGAAGTAGTTTTAAATAAAAATACTAATAATAAAAAAGTTAATGTTATTAAAATTAATTTAATTTTTAAATATTATTTAATGATTTTTCCAATGAAAGATCAAATTAAACAAAAATTATTCTTTGGAATCAAAATTTATTTAAATTTATTGTCTTTAAAATTGACTTAAATGTATTATTATGTGTACAATTACTTTATAGTAAAATGTAATATAAAACAAGTGTCACGTAGTGGCTAGTACTTGCCGTTTAGATTTGTGATAATAATCGAGTATGCTTTTTTTACAAATAATTAGCAAATAGAAGAGATTAATAATTTTGTAACCATAACTTTAATTGAATCCTAACCCTATTTAAGTTGTAATCCTATTTGAACCCTAACGAATTGAATGTTAATTATAAATTTAATTGAATCCCAAATTTAACACATAATAATCCCTTAACTAAATTGAACACTAATCTTAACCCTTACCCTAACCCTATTTTGACCCTAACAATAGTCATATCTCTAATTTCAATTATAAATCATAATTTAACCCTAACCTTAAATTTTTTTTTACCTATAATCCTAATTGATCCTTAACCCTAACTCCAATTTAACTTTATACCTAACCCTTACCCTAATTAAATCCTTATCCTAACCATGTTTGAACTATAACCATAATTGAATCCAAACTCAAAAATTTCTTTTATAACTTTAATTAAACACTAATTGAATCATAGTCCTAACCCTAATTGCACCCTACTCCTAATTAAACTCTAACACTAAACTATTAAACTAATCCTAATTGAACTATAATCCTAAAACCCTATTTGTAATAACAATTGAGCATTTTTTACAATTAGCAAATAGAAGATTGTATTAATTATAATAAATGAATACGTAATCAAAGAACTCAATCAAACTAGTACATATAAATGTAGTAAATAAATGAGAGGCTTAGTAAAGCTATTAATTTTATAAATTTATGTAAATAATTTTTAATTTTTCAATTAAGAATACTATAACTCTTCTAAAATATAATATTTATTTGAGAATGTGATTAGTGAGCAAATCATAAATTATTCTTAAATAATAATAAAAAAATTAAATATTTACTATAGCAAAAGAAACGAATTGAGAACAATTTATATTTGATGCACTGTAGAAAGGGCAAGGTTAGTCAATGATAAATAACACACAACACACAAGAAACTGTTAGTGTTAATCAATCAAAAACTAATCTAAACAGGCATATCAAAAGAGATGCCAAAAACATGAGAGAATATTTAACTATGAAAGTAAATACGATGAGACATCTCCAAATGCCTCCTAATATGCTCTTGGCTCCTTCTCCTTTGTTCCTTTCCTCTCTAAGTTCCAAACTAGTGTAGCTCTCATCAACTTTTTGCACTATGGATGCTTATGGAGGATTAAGATTGAAGTATTTTGATTTAAATGTAAATAAAAAGCTAATACTATGCTATTGATACTAAAATGATTTATTTTATCCAAAATGACAAGATATTGGTTGATTATGCTAAAAATGCTCTCCTAAAATGCCTATAGCTTAAATGCATACAAGTTTTCAGGATCTAGATTATGAAGAAATGGGCTCTATTTATAGGAAAAATGGAGCAATGGATAGTTGAGATTGAGTAATCTCAACAAAGGTTAGGATTGAATGATTTTCAATCCATGTGAGGGCTTTCAACCCAATCCCAGGATGACAAGTGTCCATGTGAGATAGGTTGAGAGGAGAGGGAATAAACATTAAATGCTTGACATAACCTGGGAGTCAACTTGGGGGTTAAGGTCAAGGTTGGGTTGAGTGAGTAAATTCTTTATTCAAAGAATAAAGCTTTTATCCAATGGATAAACTTTTGTGCAAAGGCAAAAGGGATAAACATGTTCAAAGCAATAAATGCTTGAGGAGACACATGAGTGCAAGTTGAAATAACCATAAATGGTTATGTAAGAGCCATTAATGGTCATGTAAGAGCCATTAGTGGTTTTGGAAGACTTTGGAGGTTAATGTGTTGACCACACAAAACATTAAATGCTTTTCAAAGACTTTGGAGTCTTTGAGAAGTGACTTAAAGCTGCTTAGGAATGTGACAATAATTAGGGGATGGATTAGGTTAACTAGGAAGGGGTTAGAAGAATCTAGAAGGGGGTTTTAGGAGTGCAAGTGGATTTGGTGGGTGAGGGAAAATAGGATTTTATTAAAATAAAAATTCATTTATTTTAATAAATGTGTGTAAGTTGCATTTGTAGGAAAATGCAAGTGGGGGGGATAAATCATTTAAATAAATATTTTAATTAATTTATTTAAAAGAGAAAAAAGGGGTATTTAATTAAATAAATAGAATTTATTCATTTAATTGATTGTGAATTTGGTATAGTGAATTAATTAAAATAAATTGAATAATTTATTTAATTAATAGGAGAATGTTTGAAGATGAATTAATTAAATATTAATTTAATTAACTGAGGGCTAGTGGATTTTTAATCAAATAAATAGCAAATAATCATTTAATTAAAATGGACAGATTTATGTGACTACATTTGCCCCTCTTTGAGACGGTGTGGTTTATCGCGTCGTTTCAAAGAAAGAAAAACTGGTGTGAAGAATTGCCCCATAAAAATTTTCAAAAAAATCGAGCGATCTCTCGAAAAAGAATAAAAATTAACAGAGTGATAGAAGAGAAGAAGTGAACAACGTGGGTGAAAAATAGAAGAAATCGGGGGTAAAATGGAGAAATGGGAGGCTTGGGAAGTTTACAGGGACCGCAGCGGTGAGTGGGGGAAAGTTACGGTGACTACGAAGGGTTTAAATGGGGAGAAAGGGGTGAAAACAGGATCATTTGTTACCGTGACCAATGGGAAACCAGAGCTCTGAGATTGACTTTTGAGAGGAGCGAGCAGCAGTTAGGATGCCGGTACCAGTAGCAGAGCAAAGATTTGAGCGAGTCCATTGGTGCCAACGGCTAGATGACTACGGACCAGTGGTACGCAAATTGGAAATTTCAATTTTTATGCATTTTTTATACTTTTTTGCTAAGTCGAAGTTGAGTCAGGACAAGAGTGCTGAAACTACGTTTTGGTGCTATTGTCCAATTAACTAGCACTATTGCATCGTAATGGCGCTATTGAGGTGTTGTTTGAGCGCTTTTGAAACTTTTAGCGCTATTGTAGGCTTGTTTAGGCGCTATTGTCTGTTTAGCGCTATTGAGGGGTCAATTGAGCGCTTTTGTCATTAATGAGCGCTATGGTATAGTTGTTGTAGCACTTTTGTAGGTTTAGCGTTGTTGCATACTTGATTAAACACTTTTGTTAGGGGTTTAGAGCTATTGTAGAAAAGTAGCGCTTTTGTGTGCAAGATAAGGGATGCCCCAGTTTGTGTGAAAATCTCCCGATGCCAAAGATAGATGGATAGGGAGGTGAAGTGGGAGTTGTTTTTGAACCATAGCAACCTGATGAGACTTAGGTCATTTTTAGGATAAATGTCTGTTGAAGTCTAGGTGTGCCATGATTGCTTACCTGTTGAGACCTGAAGATACTTGATCAAAGTATCTGTTGATAGTCTAGGTTTAAACTTAAGAAAGTTTGAAACAAAACAACTGATGATGATTGATTGATGCCCATGTGCAAGAGGATCTACATGTGTTGCAATTATGCGAGAGACATCCGTCGACACAGGGGTTGCGGGATTGGCTGATAGAGGCTGAGATTGATTGCATTGTTGCGACTGGATTATATGATGTGATGCACATGCCTGTGATTTGGATGAATCACGGTTTGATTACCGCGTTAGCAGAGTGCTGACACAGTGAGATGTGCACATTTCACCTTGCGCAGGGGGAGATGACAGTGACCCTGGAGGATGTGTGGCACATCCTGTGTATTCCGATTCGAGGGGAGCTGGTCACATATGATAGATCATGGGGGACTCTAGCAGTACAGAGATTCTTTGATGAGGATGTGTACATTGATGATGGCTCCATTGCTTGAGAGGATATCGTTGCTTTATATGAGCCTTTATCAGCAGTTTTGTCAGGCATTATAGGAGGACTACTGTGCCCAAATAGGTGATCACATGGTCTGGCCATTGGTTGGGGGCAGGTGATCGAGATGATGATTACAGAGGGGACCCAATTTGCTTGGGGGTCGTGCATGCTGATGCACCTTTATCAGGAGCTTCATGAGGTGGTATACCGGGGGAGGGGCTCCTTAGCAGTGGGAGTGACGCTACTACATATTTGGGCGTGGGAACACTTACCAGTGACTCGACCAGTGAGTCTCAGATTTCGAGCAGTGGACCAGTCGTATATATTTATGTATAGCGGTATGATGAGTCAGCCCCACCTGAAGAAGTTAGAGTGGTGGCGGTGGGCATTGGATGATCTTGATGCAGTGATATGGAGACCCTATTTGGAGTGCGAGCCCTGGGAGGATGATGCAGAGGCACTGCCGTATATATTCATGACCCGATTCCTCATTGGGAAGACCTTGTATCATGTGGAGAGACAGGTGCCAGGTAGAGTGTTGAGACAATTTGGACGGCAACAGGGATTGCCTAGGGGATCGGGGGAGTATGCTAGAGTGGTCCGAGAGAGGTATGCTTGGGGGCCAATACTGCCATATGATCAGGCACTGGCAAAGTTTCGGATGCTACAGGTGAGACCATGGGATATATGGTCGAGGGTGGTAGATGTAGGGGTATCAGATGAGTATATGTAGTATATGGCAGCTCATCCAAATCTTCGGATAGCAGATCCGACGGAGCCGATGCCCAATTTTGAGGATGATAAGGGGCAAAGACGGAGGAGGAGAGGAGAGCGAGGACCTATGGTAGCTGGATGAGGTAGAGGAGATGGGGGAGATGGGGGAGGAGATGATGGAGGGGGGATGGAGGAGGAGGAGATGGAGGAGGGGGGGGATGGTGGAGGGGGTGGTGATGGTGGTTTAGGCTTTCAAGGCCAGTGGAGAGGGAGAGGTGGATTGCCACTGTGGATATCTCAGGGACCGTTGATGCAAAGAGGAGGTAGATTGGGTGGTAGAGGTATTGAGAGGGAGATCTCGATGGACAGAGGGGAGAGAGCCATTGGAGAGGGTGATATAGGTGAGGCTGCTATGGATACAGGGGAGGGGGCCACTGGAGATCTTCAGGATCATATGATAGTACATTTGCAGACCCATGTAGAGAATTTGGAGGTGGAGGTTGCAGCTAGAGATGTGCAGCTATTTGTACAGGAGTCAAAGCTGACTGTAGTGCTGCAAGAGAGGGATAGTACAGTGGAGAGATTAGTAGAGATGCAGGAGAGAGTCCGAGTTGGAGTAGGAGCATAAGGTCCTACGAGGGAGGTGATGAGGGAGATCCGACGAGCACAAACTGAGATAGATTACTGGCGGGGGTTATATGAGCAGGTGGTGCCAGCTAGTCAGCGAGCACTGAGCTATTCATAGATACAGTAGGCTAGATCAGAGCGATCCCAAAGAATGCAGAGTAGTGGGGGTGTGATGGGTCCTCTACGGAGAGACAGGTCGGAGGTGCAAGAGTTAGTGGGGGATTGATGGGACCTCCACGAAGAGATAGATCGGATGGTGCGGGGACCAGTGGAGGAGCAGGTGGTGATGGTGGTGCAGCATTTGGTCAAAGTGGCATCTGAGAGAGAATCTTGCATGTATTTTGATATTTTTGTCATTTTGGACTGTATCTTGGATGGCTCTTGGTAGTCGATATTTTGGACTTCATTGTACTCTGATACATGAGATGATATATATATATGAGGAGATCCCATTTTTGGTTATGATATGTATTTTTGATATGTATGGATGGGTATGCTGGATGATGATTTATGCTTAGATGGATACGTGTATATGTATGCATTGATGAGATGATTCCTATATGCATGTATTTATGATGATTTATGATGTTCGATACCAACATATGAATGCAGGTTTATATATATATATGCATGTTTTGTTTGATGTAATGCTTTATGTATGTAATGCCATGATGATGGTGCATGCTTATGATGATTTACGAATAGGATTTTGGTGTTTCCTATTTTGATATAATGATGAGATAATGATATGCAATGATGTTAATGCAATGTTGGAATGAATGATGTTATGTATGTTTATGCATCTAGATGTTTTTAAATGAATGCAATATGGATAAACAAAATGTAAAGTACAAATATTTATATGATAATGTCTAGATGAATGCATATGTATAATGGATATATAAAATGGTATGAACCAATGTTTTTAAAAACAAATGGTTTTATGATTTTTAAATGCTTAAATATGATTAAGTAAAAATGATAATGTGATGATACTACAACTTATGGTTTAATAACTACACCTTAATGCAATTAAAAAAAGATAATGAATGCAATGTAAAGGAATCCTAAAATGAGCATAATAAGATACTTACTAATGGATGAATGAATGCACCTTTCAATTAATGAATAGATAAGTGAATGTATGTGTAGCGTCGTAAATTGTACGCACTTGCTAGGGTGGTACAATTTCACACCTAGTTTAGCACCTGCCTTGGCGCATTTTGCATTACATTTCCCCTTTAGCACTTAATTAATTAAATTAATTAGGTCTAAGGTTCTATTTTATCATCTCCTATATCATAAAGTTGGGCCCTTTCATTAAAGTGTGCCCTTTTCATTTTATTCCTCCTATACATCATTTAATCAAAAACCCTAATTAGGTCCTATTTCGAACTTGGGGGCTTGATTTCGGGGGTCAAAACATCTTGAAATCACCTGTGACTTTGGGATTCTCTCTAAAATCATCATATCCGACGGCCCTGAAAATTTGGTGAAAACTTATCGGGACCATGGCACCCGGAGTGCACATGGTCCCGGACATTTTTCTCGAAATTTTAGGAGCGCGATCCAATCATAAAATAAAGCTTAACCCCAAGAAATTGGCGGGATATTCAATCTCTAGGTCGGCCAAAAGATGAAATTATGACCTAGGGTTTCATATATAAGAGCTCTCTTTCTTCATTTGAAAGGATCAGAATTTTGGGCTTTCAAGGACCTTCTATGCAGCGAAAGAGCAGATCTTTGAAGACTTCAATAACATTCAACATTCATCCATCAAGCATTCATCAATTTCATTCATTTAGGGCTTGGGAGACATTGAAGAACAATAGGAGATTACCGACTGAAGATTGGCTTGTACTCCTCCCTTGAGGGTTGGGTATGATTTCATGTTGTTTTCATGTCTTTGCATAAGCTTCAATATATCCTTTATTCATGCTTTAGATCACTTTGCATCTTGATTTAGAGCATTTACATTATCATTTACAAGCAATTAGGGTTTACTTTCTAGGTTGCTCTAGTTTGCTTTCTTGCATTTAAGGACCTTGCACACACACTAGGTCTGCACACACAATACATTTTACAATACAACTTGGCTATTCGTGGAGGTGGAAATCACTGAAGCAGGGGTTTGACTAAGGCAAAACCCTATATAGTCGCCCACCACATCTTTTCAGATATAAGTGCAGGTTTCAGAATTTGGACGACGCCACAAGTTACAGATCCGGAAGAAGCAGACGAAGACCGAACTTCACACCAAATCTCAGAGCAAAAGACCAAGACAGGGGCGTGGGGCGCCCTGGTCCCTGGGACAGGGGCGCTGGGTGCCCTTGTCCTTCTGACAGCAGTTTTCAGCATTTTTGATAGCTTTGCAAAATAGCAATTTTCGGAGCAGTTTCAGGGGCAGAATCAAAACAGTGGCGCCCGCACCCCTGTCCCAAACATTTTCAGTCAGATTTTAACTCCGGGTATGCATTTGCATTCTTGTCTTGTCCTTGTGTTTACAGCTTTCCACTGTTTAAGTTCAATTATGCAATCTTGTTATTAGTTCATACTTGCACTTTGGGGTTAGGGATTGAACTTGCATCATTTCATCTTTGAATTGCAACAAAGGAATAGAAATCCTAATAGGTAGCCCGTGGCTCTCTCTTCCACAAGAAGAAGTAGCCAATTGTGTGATACCTCTAGGCTCTTTCGTATTCCACAAGTGTGTGGTTGAAAGTGAGATTAGGGCATGCTTGCTTAGTGTTACTTTTTCTCCCACACATTTTTGGTGAACCCGACGTGAATCTATCATTTCTTCCTCTTGCATTGCATTTGTTAGATCTAGATCTAGATTTAGTGTGTTTTCATTTTCATTAAAAAGAAAAAAAAAAGTGTGTTTCTTTGCATTGTGTGTTTAAATTTTATGCAATTTCAAAATGTTAGATTTTTATTTGCAAGATGTTTATGCAATTTCAAAATGTTAGATTTTTATTTGCAAGATGTTCATATTTGTGATGATTATGAGTTAGATGAAGCTTTAGATGAATTTTTGAAACCTAAATATACCAAACCTTCATTTTACCAAAAACTCATAAACATTGTTACTATGCCATTTTGTTGTGATGAGAAAGATAAGTCGAATGATTCCTCTCAAGGGTACATTCCTATCAGCTCTTCCACTAAATCTAGTAACATGGTTGTTTTCAATGATCCCCTCTATGAAGAGATATCTCCTTTTGAATCAAAAGATAAACCTTTTAATAGATATGATCATGCTTTGTTAGATGATGCCCTTGATGACTTTGTGGCTCCTAAAAAATGCTCCCTTCATGAGGATCCTTTTGTGCAAGAAGATGACATTATCCCTACATTTCCTAGTGATGGCATTTCCTTTTCCAACAAAATTCCCACTAGAGATGATGAATTAATGATAAATGCTTACCCTTCTCCTAAAGTTGGTCTTACCCATAAGCATCCCTTAGAGAAAGAAGATGAAATAATAAGCAATTTCCTTAATTCTCTCTCCCCTAAAGATCATATTGAACATATTTTGAGGAAAGAGGATGAGTTTAACATATCTATTGATGCTCTCCCTCCCAAGGATGAGGAATTAATAAACAATGTTATCTCCTCTCCCGAAATTGACAATACTTCAAACATTCCTTTCAACAACCTCACTATTTGGGATGAACCATTAGAAGAAGGTATAGATTATTCTCTACCCCTAGCCAAAGGGGATGAAATCAAGATTGGAAACTCCCTTGATAGTTTCTCCCCTTCCTTGAATCTCAATTATTCTCCCTCTAAAAATAAAGCATCTCCCTCTCCTCAACTTGGTTCTACTCATAAGGAAACCCTAGTTCAAAGCAAGATGGTTAACATTTCTTTCAAAGATCTCCCTCTCAAAAGTGAGACTTTAGAGAGTAGTGTTGATCCTTCTCCTAGAGAGTTTATTCCCTATATAGATCCTTTGATGATAAAGGATGATATGACCTTTCCTAGTATTACTCTTCCTACTAGAACATCAATGCCTACCCCTTGTCTCTCTTCTAAAATTGATTTAATCTGTGATAAGATTTTAGTGCAAGAGAAGACTATCAATAATTCTTCCAACACTTTTGTTCATTCCTCTAAACCATCCTCAATCAATTTGATACATGTGAATGAGACACCTAACAAACCTCTCTTCACTGTCCAAGGTGCTTGTCCTTCTCAAAATTCTCAACCTTTAAATAAGCCTATCTTAGTGGTTCAAGGTGGTTATGCTAATGATTCTTTTTGCACGCCTAAGAAACCTATTATTACTATGCAAGGAGGTTATTCTACTAAGAGCCCTTATGAGTATGCTAAACAACTAACTAGAGAGAGTTATCATGCGGTTGCCCATACTTATAACACAAGAAACAATAGGCAACCTAATCCTCCTCTAGTTATCCCAACTTCACTTCCTCCTTCCCAACCAATTCTTCCTCAAGCTCCTCGTATTTCATAAATGCTTAGTAAGGACTATGATCTCATAGAACAACTTAAAACTACCCCTGCTAAGATATCCCTTTGGGATTTGATCCAAACTTCTTCTGCTCATCATGGAATGTTACAAGATGCCTTGAAAGATTTGAATGTTCCTCCACCTAATACATCTAGTAATATAGTGTCTTTGGTTAACTCTGTGATGAATCCTAAAGCTCAAATTGTGTTTACCCAAGATGAGTTGCCTACTAGTGAAATTCAACAACAATATGATCCCTTGATGATTGTGGTTATCATAAATGACACTGCTATAAGATGAACACTGGTAGATAATGGCTCTGGCCTTAATGTGTGTAGCATTAATCTATTGCATAAGATGAATGTGGATACATCCCTTATTGAGCCTGACTCTTGTCCCATTCGAGGCTTTGATAATGTTGCTAAGTCTTCATTAGGTATTATCACCTTACCCATCACAGTGGGCCCTGTTACTTTGCCTACTCCTATCCATGTTATGTCGGGAAATCTAACATACAACTTGTTATTAGGGAGACCTTGGATTCACAGTATGCAAGTTGTCCCCTCTACATTGCATAGACAAGTTAAATTTATTTATAACAATAAGACATATACCTTGATAGGTGACACTAATCTCCAAGCTTGTTTGCAAACGTCTAAGCCTTCCTCTTCTAGTAATGACTCTTTGAACAAGATACCTATGGATGAATCCTTACCCTCTGATAATCAAAATTCTTTGGATGAGTCTGAAGCCCCTGAAGAAGATCCTTCTCGACTTGAATATACACATGAAAAGGCTTTTGATCCTGAGAAGGTTCTCGCAGAAGACGATTGGGGATCTCTTGACTTTAATCCCACCTTTGTAGGTGAGTATAGGGTTCCTCCTAGAGTGCTTAAAGTTAAAGAGAAGGAAGACATTAAAAATCAATCAATCTTACCTGAACCTATGAGCAATAATTTTGTGGCCGCTTCTCAAACTTCTTCTCCTCACACCTCTAATTATGAAGAGTTTGATTCTTTGTCTTATGAAAAACCACCTTCTCTTCCTGAAATGGCTGATCATTATGGTCGTGGTTTTCGCATTTTTGCTAAGCATGGGTATCATGGAAATGGTTGTGGCGCTCATGAACAAGGGATAAAAATTCCTCTAGAGACTAATTTTCACAATTATGCCTTTGGACTCGGCTATAATCCCTGCAAACGTACTAAAACATCTAAAAGACCATCTCTCAATGTGAATGTTATATTTAGTAGTGATGATGATCTCACTTCAACTAAATCATCTTCTACTTCTATCAACTCTCATTCCCCTCATAAGGAAATCTTGGCAATGAACAAATCTCTTTATGAATCCCCTCAAATTTCTAAATCCACTTATGAATCTTTATCTCCTATTCATCATAAAGTCCTTTCCTCTAGGGATAAGGCTCTAATAAATCACACTCATCCCTCTTCTAAGATTTCATGTGACTTTTCTTCTTCAATTTTTATCATTTTATACATGTTTTTGATCTCACTTATAGTTGAACATTTAACATGTCATATTCAAATACCTCATTTAGTCTATCATGTCTTTAAATAACATTAATGGCTATTATGTTGCTCATCATTATGTGACATTGGTAGCTCATTTACTGGGGGCTCATTTTCATTCATGATGGTACAATTTCAAGTGCAATCATATTTTTTTGAAGCAACATAATAGCCTAATTTTCTTGTTCCTATGGGGACAAGAGTGATTTCATACATCTCTTCTTTTGCTTATGTCCAAATCTCTCCCTAGAAGATTGTGTAAGTCCTTCTCATTGTCCTTATCCTTGGGAGGCAATGATCTTTCCTTATTTTTATCTAAGGATCCACTTTTTCCTATTTTGTGGATGGTGTGGACTTTATTACTTGATGTTATGCCTTGTACGCATTTGTTGTTGTTTGTTCAAGGATTCTCTCTTACAAGAGGTGTAATTCCTTGACTACAACCTCTTTTGCACTTGGTAAAATACATCCATAATGAATTCACTCTCCTAATTGGGCTAAAAAGAGCGTCATCCTTCATTAAGAATCACTTTCACCTCGCAAAAGAAGGAAGTATTGCATTCTTATTCTCTTCTTTGTCTTATTCTAGAAGATGTTATATTTGTTTAAGATAATTCCTCTCGAGGATAGGTGTCTTTTGTATAAAGATCTCTTCTCCTCTAAGGATCCCCTTTACACATACTACAAGATATCCCTTTCCAACTATCTTATCCTTGCTTAAAGAGTGCGAAACTCTCTTGCTTGGATCTATGACATTGTTGCATTTTTGGGGTATCTTCTTTTGTGATGAAGGTAGGTATCCTTGTTCTACTTTTCTTATGACATAAACATTACACTTTTTGAGCAATGGGTCATTCTCGGAACCAGAGCACAGACTCTTAGAGCGAGATGTCTCCATTTTTCTTTTATGCAAGGTGATTATTCTCGAAACTCGAGCAAAGACTCTTAGAGCGAGATGTCACGCTTTTTACTATACATATACAGGTTGTAGCATACTCGGGCATAGACTCCTATGAGGTGCTTCTAACCTCCCTTACACACACATGCACGAGGTTGAGTGGAACTAGTGGCATAAGGCTAGACTTTCTCACTCTCCTCCCTTACATGGATCACCTAGACAAGATCTAGGGGCGAGAAGTCCATGTTTTCTCTCTCACTATTCTTCTCATGGATCACCAATGTGTGTATTCATGCTTTTTTTCCTTTCTTTTCTTCTCTTTGCATTTTGTTTCCATTTACATCCTTCATCTTGTGTTAGAGAACTCTCAAATCCTCACACTCTTTGTTGTGTTGGAATTGAGATTTAGTCCTCTTTCTTACCAAATGATTCTCCATTAGTTTTTGATCTCATATAAATCTTCTTGTGAGCATTTGTCATCAATATTCTTTAACAATTCGAAGTGGTAACATGATACCCTGTTTCAACTCACTAAAATTAGCAAGCTGAAACAGGGGGGGGCATATAGCTACCCTCGAATTTTCATCATCTTCCTTAGTAAGCATTAGGTGATTTTGTGATCTAACGTGTGTTTTGTAGGGTGCGGTTCCTAACTGTGTACTGCAGATACCGCTGGGGGCTTCGTCCGACAACTTATGGATATATCCTTTTTCAAATAATGTTTACTTTTCTGTACTTTAGCTTGCATATGCACGTAGTGTTCATATGACCGCTAAAGTGGGGGCTAAATGTAGCGTCGTAAATTGTACGCACTTGCTAGGGTGGTACAATTTCACACCTAGTTTAGCACCCGCCTTGGCGCATTTTGCATTTTGCATTACATTTCCCCTTTAGCACTTAATTAATTAAATTAATTAGGTCTAAGGTTCTATTTTATCATCTCCTATATCATAAAGTTGGGCCCTTTCATTAAAGTGTGCCCTTTTCATTTTATTCCTCCTATACATCATTTAATCAAAAACCCTAATTAGGTCCTATTTCGAACTTGGGGGCTTGATTTCGGGGGTCAAAACATCTCGAAATCACTTGTAACTTCGGGATTCTCTCTAAAAACATCATATCCGATGACCCTAAAAATTTGGTGAAAAGTTGTCGGGACCATGGCGCTCGGAGTGCACATGGTCCTGGACATTTTTCTCGAAATTTTAGGAGCGCGATCCAATCATAAAATAAAGCTTAACCCCAAGAAATTGGCGGGATATTCAATCTCTAGGTCGGCCAAAAGACGAAATTACGACCTAGGGTTTCATATATAAGAGCTCTCTTTCTTCATTTGAAAGGATTGGAATTTTGGGCTTTCAAGGACCTTCTATGCAGCGAAAGAGCAGATCTTTGAAGACTTCAATAACATTCAACATCCATCCATCAAGCATTCATCAATTTCATTCATTTAGGGCTTGGGAGACATTGAAGAACAATAGGAGATTACCGACTGAAGATTGGCTTGTACTCCTCCCTTGAGGGTTGGGTATGATTTCATGTTGTTTTCATGTCTTTGCATAAGCTTCAATATATCCTTTATTCATGCTTTAGATCACTTTGCATCTTGATTTAGAGCATTTACATTATCATTTACAAGCAATTAGGGTTTACTTTGTAGGTTGCTCTAGTTTGCTTTCTTGCATTTAAGGACCTTGCACACACACTAGGTCTGCACACACAATACATTTTACAATACAACTTGGCTATTCGTGGAGGTGGAAATCACTGAAGTGGGGGTTTGACTAAGGCAAAACCCTATATAGCCGCCCACCACATCTTTTCAGATATAAGTGCAGGTTTCGGAATTCGGACGACGCCGCAAGTTACAGATCCGGAAGAAGCAGACAGAGACCAAACTTCACACCAAATCTCAGAGCAAAAGACCAGGATAGGGGCGTGGGGTGCTCTGGTCCTACCAGGACAGGGGCGCTGGGTGCCCTGGTCCTTCTGACAGCAGTTTTCAGCATTTTTGACAGCTTTGCAAAATAGCAGTTTCCGGAGCAGTTTTAGGGGCAGAATCAGGACAGTGGCGCCCGCGCCCCCGTCCTGAACATTTTCAGTCAGATTTTAACTCCGGGTACACATTTGCATTCTTGTCTTGTCCTTGTGTTTACATCTTTCCATTGTTTAAGTTCAATTCTGCAATCTTGTTATTAGTTCATACTTGCACTTTGGGGTTAGGGATTGAACTTGCATCATTTCATCTTTGAATTGCAACAAAGGAATAGAAATCCTAATAGGTAGCCCATGGCTCTCTCTTCCACAAGAAGAAGTAGCCAATTGTGTGATACCTCTAGGCTCTTTCGTATTCCACAAGTGTGTGGTTGAAAGTGAGATTAGGGCATGCTTGCTTAGTGTTACTTTTTCTCCCACACAGTATGCAATGATAAAGGATGATAAAATGATAATGGATAACTGATACTAAATGAATGCATATTAAATGGTTTAATACAATCAAGGACAATTTGATCATATGAATCGATTTATGCAATGATGCAAATGATTTAATGAAGACTAATGTCAATAAACTAAATGAACTATATGCAAGTTTAATTAAAAATGACATGAATGTACTTAATGCAAAATGCAACTAAATGTAATGATGATATGACCATGACGAATGCAAGGTTTTTTTGAGACTTTGCATGATGCATGGTGTTAGGGTTCCCATAGATACTGAGAGGGGGGTGAATCAGTATCTGACCAGTAATGTAATTTTCTTAAAACTGAATATGCAGAATATAAAGTAACAGTATATCGGTATGCAAGAATTAATGCAAATAATAGAATCAAAAGCATCCACATGAAAAGAACACCATAACACAAGATGTTTAACGAGGAAACTCGGTGTGGGAAAAAGCTCAGTGGGATTTGTGACCCATAATATTCACTTACTAGCCAATAAGAGAATATTACTTACAATAGGGGCCTGCACATGCAGGAAGGCCAACTGCCTAGAGCTCACTACTCAATAAGAAGTCACACTGACTTACAATGAGGATTTATACAAATCCAATATTCTGTACTACTTTACAATAGCATCTTCAATGCCAGATTCAGTACCAGTTCTTGCTCTATTCTTTACATATACCCTTGACCTACAATTTGCACATTAGGTTTGCCTTATAATTCATTTATTGCTTTCTATCCTTGTCCTACAAATGCCTACAATGATCTCTTTTATATACAAGAGTCATTTTACAATTTGCCAAGTCGGCTTACAATGATAAACAAAATATTACATATCAAAAATCTTGTCGGCCTCTGTGTCGGTATACATATTTCCTTCTGTGTTGGTGTACATCTTCTGTGTCGGTGCCAGTGTAGATTGATTTTGTTGATATCGGAGCACTGTTCTTTGAGTAATGCTTTGCTGGTATAATGTCTTACCGGTGCCATAGGATTGCAAGGTTGCCTGTGTAATGTTTTGCCGGTATAATGTCTTGTCGGTGCCATAGGATTGCAAGGTTGCCTGTGTAATGCTTTGCGGGTATAATGTCTTGTCAGTGCCATAGGATTGCAAGGTTGCCATCAATGACAAAACCTTCAATCACACACAATGTCTCATTGGAGTGTCCATATGCCAACAATCTCCCCCTTTGGCATTGATGGAAACACTCATGAGAAATTTCAAATAGATATCCAAAAATGTGTATACCAAAAGATGTTACCAAAAATATAAGGGCTCCCCCTGAGCATGTGATCCCTGTGTTTTGAATCTACTCATCTACTACTCCCCCTTTGGCATCAATGACAAAGGTTAGTAGATTTTGTAGTTGTACCAATTCATAACCTCAACCTTGTAGTTGGGTAGTTATTATCTAAAGAATATCTCCTAAAATTAAGTTTATACCATCCATAAACTTCTTGCTCTCCTTTATTGCTATCTCAGTTCTGTATACTGTACCGGTCAGATGCTGCAAGTGCTCTGCCGGTGTTCTGCTACCCTATGTTAGTGCCTCAAGTCTTTTATATAATTCGTCAGGAATTTCATTTAGGACTTGCATCAAAAAAATTTTATACATGTCCATGTGTAATATAACACTCTCCTCGACTTGTCCTTTCTCATCATCTGATAGGGTGTCATAGATTTTCCCTATGTTTTTCAATTTACCTTCCTCTGTGATCTCATTCAGTAATATGTCAAAAGGGGCCAAGTCAGTGTCTGTCTTCTTCTTCTTTTTGGGGGTCATCTTTTTCTTAGGTGTGGCTTTCTTGATTGGAGACCTTACAGCTTGTTGCTTATGTCTTGTCCTTCTAGGTGAAGGAGTGGATACCGGTGAGGGGTCTCTTTTCCTAACAACTCTTTTGAAAGTTGTTGGCATATCTCCTTCTGAGGAGGTATCTACCAGTGATAAATGAGTTTCAGGCTATTGGGCTGCCAACTCTTCTTCTGTTATGCCGGTTTTCTTTAATACATCATCTTTTAAGGCTTTTGCTTGTCTGGATCCTTTCCTTACAGATGCCTCAACTTTCTTTACTCTCTTTTTAGATTGAATTTGACTTTCGATGTGCTCAGCACTACCAAATACTTCTTCCTTTGGTTCATTCCAGAAGTGCTTTGGCATAAGTTTCCACTATGTGGTCATCTGTTTCATACCCCTTCTTTGTAACCCAGATTGTTCTTGGGATGACTACTTCCATCCAGATCTCATCCTTTTTGATTACAAAGCATATATCATCCTTGTATTTGTTGACAATTTCCTATGATAGTTTGATCCTCTTATTCATTTTGACCTTTAGTGCTTGAAAATACTCATTGATATTCTTTTCTTTGTTTTCACCCATGTTGTTGAATAAGTCAGGCAATTATTTTCCTACCGGTATGTCAAATCCAAAATCCTTGTTGCCTATACCGGGAGCCTGTTTGGTTATATATAGCATTAAGCATACAAGTAAATTTCCAAATCTAAAGGTTCCTTTCTTATCCTTCTTGATTTTTGCCAAATTGTCAATTAACTCATCTTTTAACCATTCACAGATATCAATTTTCACATTGTCCTTAATCATATCATAAGCACTCTTTATGCATAAACTGGAAACAGAGTTAAGCCTATTTCCATGAGTTGCTTCATAACCTAGAATCATGCTAATGAATCTCACATTTTTATTGGTCACATCATTAACCCTCAATGATCTTTTGTCGAATGTTGCACCAGTTGATTTCATTACTAGGTCATTGGAGACCTTCTTGGTTTTTTCGGGTCTAGTACCGGTGGAAGGTAACCCTGTTACTGCTTTCACAACTACCTTTGTAATTTTATGCACTAAGTCAAGCCAAAAGAATGAGCCATGTACCCTACTAAGAACTATCCTAACCACTTCCTTGGGAAATTTAGGAATGCAGAGGATTTTAGTGAATCCTAGGGTTTCAACAATTTTATGTTCAGGTTTCACATTTTTGGCATTGTCACATATAACAGATTTATACATGTTTTTGATTTCTTCATCACCTAATTCCTCTATGTTGCAATGAATATACATTCTAGGGTCTTCTGCATAAACAACACCCTTTGGAATTTGGGAAAAAGCACTTGTGTTGTCATCTTTCTTAGCTACCTCAGGAACTAGCTGAAACACGGGCCTAGGTTGTTTTATAACCTCAACTACTGTAGGGTTTGCTATGAATTCAGGTGCAGAGGAGGATGCCATGATGATAAATACCCTTTTTTTTTTTTTTTTTCCTTTGGATGGATTGATTGCTGAAGTGCTTTGCCTTTTTGCTCAGAATGCTTCAGCTCGGAAATCTTCGCGCTCTCTGAAAGTTTGAATTCACGGTGAAATGAAATGGAGCCAAAAACCTTATTTTATAAAGTCTTTTCTGCTACTAACCACATTAATTGTTTGCCGATAATGTATTAACTCAACTTTATTTGCCGGTAATGAAGGATTTTCAACTTCTTTTCTCTAACCGAGGGAATAATAGCACATGTGTCATTAAATTGCCAAACCCTCAAGATAATTTTCTTCAATTTGATGAAGAACATCCTGTCAGTGGAGCATTGCTCTGTCCTGCCGGTGAAGCATTTGATGGTTCTACCGGTGGAGGAGTAACCCCAATATTTAGATCACCTTTTCTAATCCATTGCTTTGAAAATTCTTGCTTAACCTCTTCAACCTTTTCTTTACCTTTCAAGCTAGTACTTTTGTTATCTACTGGTGTACCTTTACTTCTACAGAATTTAGCAATATGACCAATCTTGTTACATGCATAACAAGTTACATTATTTTTCTGAATAGCTTTCCCATAACCTATGCCGGTTTGTGTTCTACATTTATTTGATAAATGATCAAATCTTCCACAAACACAACATCTTACATTCATTCTGCAATTTTCAGAGTTATGACCAATTTTCTTGCATTTGGTGCATTGACTGTGTTGGGTCTCAAATCAACAGATTGGATAGGTTCTAAGGAAATGCCAACTCCTATGATCAAACCCTCCAATTGACTTGGCCAACTTATAGAGTGAACCTATTTGGTTACTAACTCTCTCACTTTAGGCTCTGCAGGACCTAGGCGGGTATACCTACTCACTAGTTGTTCCTTCAACTAATGCTTTTTATAGCAGATTTAGTGTCTTAATTTGATGTCTCCTAGCCTCAGAATGGCATAAGTTTCTTAAACAAACTGACTTTAGATGTGTGTATTGATCTATGTATCTTACAAAAGTATACATGTTACACTTTGGCTAAATTACCTACTATACCTACTCTACTAATCCTAATGCTTAAAAGTAAAGGGTAACTGGTATGGTTAAAGGGTTTGTTTACAAATGATCAGTGCCTTTCCTTTTATTTGGGCTATAGAGTCTTATATTTCTTCAGGACTTATTGTGTAAACTTATGAGACAGTTTTTAAACCCACCACCTCTCAATGAGTGTGTTAGTTATTGTTTCTTATGAGCTCTACTTTAATGTCTATATTGTAAACTGCTTGAATGGATTTAACCCTAACTTTTAAGAGACCATCCAAGGAAGAAATACAGGGAACAATTACAATTCACGAGTAAATCTTTTTGATCCAAATCTACAATATGAAACACAGAATTTTACTGGAAGAACACGAATAACCTTATCCACTTTTAGATAATATCATAAGCAACTACCTTCTAAAAATATGTTAACTCTCAACACATATGAGAAAGAAAATGCAACTGGTTATTTTTGATAAAAAGTTTTAAAGTACAAAATTGCCTCCACCTCTTCTCTCTCTGTTTTTCTTTTCTCTTTACATTTTACATCACACATATATATGTGTTTGAATGGTTTTCATACCCCTTTGGGTGAAAAGACACCCCCCTTTTAAATAAAAATAATTCCAAATCCCGAAATTGCCTTAGTTTATGTAATTAATTATCACTTTACAAGTTGTTTAGGCATATTAGAGGTATTTTAAGGCTATTTTATGGTTATATAATGGATAAATGGTCTTTAAATGATGTAAATACCCCCTTTGGTGCTTCACACTCCATTTTTTATGCCCATTATTGTGTTTATATATTGTGCAACAAATATAAAATATATTACTTGTACCTATTCAATATATATATATATATATATGTATGTATATATATATTTAGAATTTTTCTTGCTCCTTGTCTTGGAATTTGGAATTCTAAAAATTGCAAATTTTAGGGTTCCAATAGTGGCTCTGCCTGGGGATGGATGCCCCTTGTGGGCATAGCAAGAATTCAGATCTCTGGTAGAGCAGACCATGTGCCTAATTCATTGACCTGTTTTGGTGGCCTCAAACCCAAAAACTAAACACCAATTCTTTCCTCTATCAAACATCTGATTCTCATCATGAAGTAGTATAAAAACTTTGAAATTAGTGATATCACCTGATTGGCAATTCCTGTCATAAGATGCATTATCCATCCTTATTTTATAAGGATTCTTTATTTCACCTGGATTACCATTATCCCCTATTCCATAGGAAATGATATTTGTACTTTTACAAAAGTTTGCTTCTTGTGGCATCCGCATATTCTTCATCTCTATTTTATTGGAATGCTGCATATTATCTAACTGGTACTTCTTTTCACCTTTTATTTTATCTCTATGTGATGTACCTTCCTTTTGTAACTCTCTTCTTTTTGTGGTCCTTATATCACGTGACTTAGTCATATTATTATTCATGTTGTCTTCACAAATGTTTGTATTGTCCATACTGTCTGAAATTTTTTCTTCTTCATCATATAAAGGATTTGAGAATACATGAAAATCCTTTTCACACATACCATAGCAGTAGGGAATATGATTTTCCTCTATCACTTCATCACATAAGGGGTTTGAAAATATTTGAAAGCCATTTTCAAATTCACATACCTCCTCTTTATTAATTGTATCATCAAGGTACTCAAGTATGGATTCACTCTCCTCATGACTGGTACAATATTCTTTATCAATGTTAGCAACAATTTCTTCAGGTTCTAACTTGTACTCACAACATCATCAATTGCTTCTTCATCGAATGGGACTTCCAAAGGGATAATTGATTCTTCTATATAATCATCTTCATTTGCATCTCTTATGTTGATGTTACTCGTCTCACGCAAATCATGTATTTTTTTATTCAATTCTTCAAGAATTGAACATGCTGATTCCAAACTGTCAGACCCACATTCTCTCACGATCAATTCCTCCAGTATAGCTGAATTAAGTTGTGTATTATCAAGCATTTGGAAATAAGTCACCATTATTCTGCCAATCAATTTTTCTATAGATTCACCTTCCTTTCTTCTTATGTTGTAGATTGCATTGCTGCAATCATAATCCGATTGAATCTGATTTTGGTATGGATAACCAATTGAAGGGGCTAGTGACTGAAGTGTTGTCCTTAATTACACCGTAGAATTCTTCCATGAACCACCACTCAAGTTCTTCCCATGATGAGATACTTTGTGGGGGTAACAAGCTAAATGACTACTCTGCAACATCCTCTAATGTTAGCACAAACCATTTCATGATCATTTCTTCTGAGTAGATTCTGAAGGTCTCATTAAACCAATAAAATGATTTTAGATGCCCAATTGGTGATTCCCTTTCATCTCCATGGAACCTCGGCATACAAATCTTCAACTCACAGGGAAATGCATATGGATACTCAAGGATGTTACCAAAATCCAATGGCTTAAATCTTCCTAGAATATTCTTGTCTCTTTGTGGCTGTGGTTGCCACTGTGCATATTTTTCTGAAGATGCTTCTCCATAAAAATATGGATATTGAAACATACTGAATGCTACTAATCTTTTTCATTTAATTTTCCTTTTTACAGAGTCGCCACCCCTTTCATAGAGGACATAAGTTATTTCTTTCTTCTGAGTTCTCTCCCACAGCAGAGTCTTAATAATTCATCCCCAGTAGAGTCGCCAATTTGTTGGGTCTCAAATCAACAGATTGGATAGGTTCTAAGGAAATGCCAACTCCTGTGATCAAACCCTCCAATTGACTTGGCCAACTTATAGAGTGAACCTATTTGGTTACTAACTCTCTCACTTTAGGCTCTGTAGGACCTAGGCGGGTATACCTACTCACTAGTTGTTCCTTCAACTAATGCTTTTTATAGCAGATTTAGTGTCTTAATCTGATGGCATAAGTTTCTTAAACGAACTGACTTTAGATGTGTGTATTGATCTATGTATCTTACAAAAGTATATATGTTACACTTTGGCTAAATTACCTACTATACCTACTCTACTAATCCTAATGCTTAAAAGTAAAGGGTAATTGGTATGGTTAAAGGGTTTGTTTACAAATGATCAGTGCCTTTCCTTTTATTTGGGCTACAGAGTCTTATATTTCTTCAGGACTTATTGTGTAAACTTATGAGACAGTTTTTAAATCCACCACCTCTCGATGAGTGTGTCAGTTACTGTTTCTTATGAGCTCTACTTCAATGTCTATATTGTAAACTGCTTGAATGGATTTAACCCTAACTTTTAAGAGACCATCCAAGGAAGAAATACAAGGAACAATTACAATTCACGAGTAAATCTTTTTGATCCAAATCTACAATATGAAACACAGAATTTTACTGGAAGAACACGAATAACCTTATCCACTTTTAGATAATATCATAAGCAACTACCTTCTAAAAATATGTTAACTCTCAACACATATGAGAAAGAAAATGCAACTGGTTATTTTTGATAAAAAGTTGTAAAGTACAAAATTGCCTCCACCTCTTCTCTCTCTGTTTTTCTTTTCTCTTTACATTTTACATCACACATATATATGTGTTTGAATGGTTTTCATACCCCTTTGGGTGAAAAGACACCCCCCTTTTAAATAAAAATAATTCCAAATCCCGAAATTGTCTTAGTTTATGTAATTAATTGTCACTTTACAAGTTGTTTAGGCATATTAGAGGTATTTTAAGGCTATTTTATGGTTATATAATGGATAAATGGTCTTTAAATGATGTAAATACCCCCTTTGGTGCTTCACACTCCATTTTTTATGCCCATTATTGTGCTTATATATTGTGCAACAAATATAAAATATATTACTTGTACCTATTCAATATATATATATATATATATATATATATATATTTAGAATTTTTCTTGCTCCTTGTCTTGGAATTTGGAATTCTAAAAATTGCAAATTTTAGGGTTCCAACAGACCGGTGGGAGGATTGATGTTATGATAATTCCTAGCTCTACATTCATTTGCCCTATGACCATATTTATTAAAGTTAAAGCATTTTCCATTGAATTTGTAAGTATTAGAGGGTCTTACCGGTTTGCTTTGATCCTGGGTATTTGTAGTACCGGAGCTTTCTCCAACTTCAAATCCAACTCCAAAAGTGTCACCTTTGGGTTTTTGATTCTTCAATAAGTTACCAAGTTCTTCTGAGCTTTCCTTGAATTTTTCTTTGTGTTGATTTGCAGTTTCCAATTCCCTTTCCAAGATCTCTTTTTGTCTCATTAGTTCATTCGAGTCATTTTGAGTATGCATCAGATCTGTCTTCAACATATCATTTTCATGGCTAAGTCTTGTGTTCTCATTTGCTGCATCACTTAGTCTTCTAGTCAATTCTTCTTCATTCTTCTTTCTATCCTCAATCTCTTTGCAGAATCTCATAGTCATATCCTGCATTTCATTTTTTGTTGTCATGATCTCTTGTTTCAATTTGCTTATCATATCATTTAGTGATTCCTTTTCATCATTTTCATTTTGCAATTTTTCACAAAGTTCTCTTCTCTTATTTCTTGTAACAGTAAGATTTTCTTGAAGTTCCTGAATAATGTACTGAGCTGCTTTTAAATCATCTTCTAATTTGATATTTTTCAACTTCTTTGCATCATAGTCAGTAAGAGCTCCTTCAAGTTGCTTCATCAGATTTTCCATCTTTACCGGTGTCAAGATCTTCCTCAAGCTGTTAGGTTTTTGAAAATAGAGGACCAGGCTCTGATACCAATTGTTAGGGTTCCCACAGATACTGAAAGGAGGGGTGAATCAATATCTGACTGGTAATGTAATTTTCTTAAAACTGAATATGCAGAATATAAAGTAACAGTATACCGGTATGCAAGAATTAATGCAAATAATAGAATCAAAAGCATCCACATGAAAAGAACACCATAACACAAGATGTTTAACGAGGAAACTCGGTGTGGGAAAAAGCTCGGTGGGATTTGTGACCCATAATATTCACTTACTAGCCAATAAGAGAATATTACTTACAATAGGTGCCTGCACATGTAGGAAGGCCAACTACCTAGAGCTCACTGCTCAATAAGAAGTCACACTGACTTACAATGAGGATTTACACAAATCCAATATTCTGTACTACTTTACAATAGCATCTTTAATGTCAGATTCAGTACCAGTTCTTGCTCTGTTCTTTACATATACCCTTGACCTACAATTCGGACATTAGGTCTGCCTTATAATTTATTTATTACTTTCTATCCTTGTCCTACAAATGCCTACAATGATCTCTTTTATATACAAGAGTCATTTTACAATTTGCCAAGTCGGCTTACAATGATAAACAAAATATTACATATCAAAAATCCTGCCGGCCTCTGTGCTGGTATACATATTTCCTTCTGTGCCAGTGTACATCTTCTGTGCCAGTGCTGGTGTAGATTGATTTTGTTGATGCCGGAGCACTATTGTTTGAGTAGTGCTTTGCCAGTATAATATCTTGCCGGTGCCATAGGATTGCAAGGTTGCCTGTGTAATGCTTTGCCGATATAATGTCTTGCCGATGCCATAGGATTGCAAGGTTGCCTATGTAATGCTTTGCTGGTATAATGTCTTGCCAGTGCCATAGGATTGCAAGGTTGCCTGTGTAATGCTTTGCCAGTATAATGTCTTGCTGGTGCCATAGGATTGCAAGGTTGCCATTAATGACAAAACCTTCAATCACACACAATGTCTCATTGGAGTGTCCATATGCCAACACATGGATGATGTATCAGAGTACTCGGTCATGATTGTATTATCCAAGACCAGCTCAATTTTCACATAGTTGTTCATATTAACTTTATTCACCAAAACAATGAATGAGTGGATGGGCGATATGCAATGAAATGTAATATATATAGATGAGATGAAATGATGATCCATAGTGCTCTATTTTCATCATTGAGCTTTTAAAATTTTGGAAGAGAATACAAGCATCTTGACATAATGATTCAAGATGACCTGAGTATTCCTTTCATGGATTTTGATATAGCAAGTGAATACAAACAACTTGATATAAGGGATCAAGTTAACCAGAGTATTGCTTGCAGAATAGACAAGGATCATCTCTGTTTAGGCATGACTTGGATCGTCCTCCTTGATCTTAGGCTGATCATATACTAAGACAAGTTCATACCGTAATGAGAGATAAAACCTTTATCTAGTTGGATGAGGTAGGAGAAACCAAAGGAAGAGCATTGTACCTGTAAGCCAACAACATATATATATAAAGAATAAAGAATAAAGAATAAAGAATATAGATCCTTGGTAATGGCTCATGCTCATATGGTTGAGGTATATGTTGTAGTCAGCAAGCCGTAATGATCTATGACTGCATTTTGCATAAGATCACGTAGCTTAGTGAACTTCCCATGTAGACACCATTAGTACATGCCCCAGAACTTCATCGGAATAATGCGTAGATGATACACAAACAGTGTTGTAAGAACCTGATACATATAAATGAATGAATGACCTCACTAATCCTTGTTGAAGACAGTTTGATTGTTGATGTCAATTGTTTTGGTCAATTGAGAAGTGATCATTGTGAGTATTTGTTCAATGTTTGCTTGGTATCTGCTTGGATGAGTATGTACAATGTGGAGGCCATGATTTTGTTTTGTTTCTTGATGTTTTTTGATGTTTTTGGATTTGATGATTTTTGAATGTTTTTGGTATTTGTAAAGCGAAAAATCGTGAGTGAACCCTAAGTGTTCCCCCCACCACTCCGAGGAGAGGGGAAGGAGGTCACTACGGTTGACAGTTTTCACTTAGGAGAGACTTTACATTCAAAAGAGGGGTTGAAACCCACAAGATCCAATCCCACACAATGCAAGATTGGATTCTAAATGAGTTTCAAGGGTTAAGACAGCAAGGCTACCCTCTTTTGTAAAGAATGTAGATAGAAAGATTAAGCTAGGAATGCATGAAAAGTGAGAAAGATTCGCTTATAAACAGAGATAGGAATATATGATGAAGTTGTGGACCTGGAATTAGCAGTAAAATGTCGAGACGCTGCTGTCCTGCAAATTTGAGCAAAAGTTGACAGGACGATGGCGCCCGGCGTGCACACGGTCCTCCGAAAAATCCGCGAAATGAAGGGGGATCTGTTCATCTCTACACAAGGATTCTAGATCTTCAATTACAGCCGCGTACCTGCAACCTACACATAGAAAAGTGAAGATGATCGGGGGGTTAGGGATTAGGGGTTTGCCCTTAGGTCAAACCCCGGTTTTGGAATTAACCAAGAAATGAGAATGCTGTAAATGTAAATGATTGTAATGTAAACAAGTACTGATACCTTGTTGTAAGAATGTTTGTATTCTTACATGCAAAGGTGTGAATGTTGTTGTATGTTGTATGTTGTATGTGATCTCCTCTTCAATGGTTGAATCCTTGTCTTGAATGCAACACTTAGCCTTGAATGGAGACTTAGAATGATCAATTGCTTGAAGGAATGCTTGAATGCTTGAATGCTTGAATGTTTGAATATCGCGTCCACCTTTTTTCCATCTTCTAAAATGGGAGAGGAAATGTAGTTTATATACTTGTCAATTAGGGTTAAAAGACTGATTTTTCTGACCTTAGGCTAACCTAGGAAGATTATTTTCCAATTTGCAAACATAAAGACCTGAGACCCAAAAGAGACCGGGCCCAAAAATAGGGCCAAGGACCAGGGCGCTGGGTGCCCTAGTCCTGAAGGACCAGGGCACTGGGCGCCATGGTCCCACCTCCAGGGATAGCAGGGTGCAAGGAGGATTAGGCCAGGGTGCTGAAAAATGCAGTTTTTGATGCCATGAACAAGTTTCGGGGTCTCCATTCAGGTTCAGTGTTGCATCGCCATCGTGAAGACCCAAATGTAGTCGAAATTGCAAGTGTCGCAATTTTAGGACACTACATTTAGCCCCTACTTTAGCGGGAGTATAAGCATACGCTCATACTTCCGGTAAAGTACAAGGAAACAACATTGAAAGACTTTCACCACGTCAAGGAGGCAAGACACACCAAGCCCCCAGTGGACTAAGGATCTTACGACTTCGATTGACAAAGTAAAAGGGAAGATCACGAGGGAGAACCATGACTGTCAGTAGTAAGGTTCCCTCACTATGAGTCATGCAAGAAAAATACCAAAAATTTTCAAGGCAAAGCTAAGTTCACCAAGAAATTTTCAAGTATCCTGAAGAGATAGACGGGGTGTATGCCCCCCTACGTTAAAGCGATCGCACATGCCTCAACGGGGGTGATTGCTTTAAGGTAGTGATACACATAAGAAATGAGAATGGAAAGGAGCACGTTATCTCAAAGATTTAGCCCCCAAGTGTGAGATAAACCCAAGGATAATAGACACAAAACACAAAGCACGAGGTGACTTCACTTTCCTCGGGGTCAGTATGCTGTATGATAATTCATGTATATCATATGTATGTATGCATAATTGTTCTTCATTCCCCAATCAAGGAAGGTCACCTAGAAGAAGGGAACACATGTGTCTTTTGAGTCAACATGAGAGAGACCAAAAGAGATCTCAATTCTTTGCATCGTCCTCAAGTAGACAACACTAAGGACAACACATAGAAGAATGAGAATAATACATAGAAGAAGTAACAAAAGAGAGGAGGGGAGAATCTGCTATGCTAATGAACTAGTCTAGCACGTCATCTACCCCCCGATCTTGCTGATCAATATTTCGGGAAGGTAGGGAACACGCTAGAGGAGGAACATCCAACATAGCAGATGGAGCTATCACAAGATCCAAACAAGGGCTATGTTCATGTTCGAAGCCACGTTGTTCTTGTCTAGGAACTAGGATAAGTGCTTTAGAAAATTCGTTAGATAAATGGTTATCAACATCAACATATTCATATTCACTATCAGAATGAAGAGAAGTAACATTTTCATCATGAATAACATTTTCATCTATATCATCATCAAGGTTTATAAAAATAGGATCTTTAACTCGCACAGGATCAAGACCATCATGCATCTTATGTTTAGGAGATTTTGGAGAAAATGGAATAATGCTTGTTGAAGGTGTTTTTGGAGATTGCAAAGTTTGAGAAATAGTTGCTTGAGCTCTAAGACGACGCTTTCGTCGACGTTCACGCGCAGAACGATTTCATCTAGTCTTAGTAGGAAGTGGAGAAGATTGAGGAGGAGGAATGTTCTCATCCTTATCACTTGGGTGTTTAGGTTGTGGTCTCTTAGGTTGGATAATAGGAGAAGAGGAAGGTCTCTTCTCTTTATAAAAGGAAGTAGGAGGAACTGCTCCATATAAAGGAGGAATATTTGGTTTAAGAAGGAGACCAAGTCCATCATGACGAGGAGGTATAGGTCTGCTTTTAGAAATTTTATTAGACATAGACATAGTCACATCCATAGGAATGGGTTGGGAATCTTCTTGAGGAAAGACATTAGTTTTATCTTTCAAAGGAAGAACTTCCTTCTCAAGAACGATAGGAATATCAAGTTTGGGTGTTCTAGGTTCACTTAGAGATAGGATCATATCTGTTTTCCACTTTTGATAAGATTTGAAAAGATGATCACTTCGTGGAGGAAGAGATTGGAATTGTTTAGGCCAAAAATAATCAATAGGAACGCTAGAAGTTCTTTCAGCTGGTTTAAAGAGACTATGATTGATAGTAACAACTTCACCATTATGGGGAAATTTCAAACATTTATGAATAGGAGAAGCAATAGCTTTCATGGAAGATAGCCAAGGATAGCCTAGCTTCACACGAAATTGTTCAGATGAAGGAATAATAGCAAAGCTCACATCAAGGGATTTGTTATGGACCTCAATAGGTAATGTAATAGAACCAATTGCAGGAGAAGAAAATGCATCAAATAATTTCATAATGACATCTGTTTTGTCATAGATCACTTGATTCAATTGTAAAGTAAAGAGAAATTCTTCAGTAATAACATTAACCATGCAAGCAGGATCAATAAGCACTCCACGGCAAGGTGTATTCTTGACTCTTGCAACTATATATAAAGGACCATCAGGTGCCCTAATAGTTTCACTAGAATCAAATGTGATGGAAGGTTCTTTAGGGTTTTCTTGCTGCTCTACAAAGTTAATCACATTCGGAGCCATAGACACAAGACCATCAAATGAGAAAGAGGAATCATTAGTCTCAATCACATTAGAGGTATGAGAAGGTAATGGATTTGTAAAAATCTTAAGATTTTGGTTAGGAGGAGCTACAGATGTGTTGCCTTTATCATTCGTTCCTGAAACAGAGATAGTATTATTATCAATCAAATCTTGAATTTTACCCTTTAAAGCAAAACATTTTTCAGTATCATGCCCACGTTGACGATGATATTGACAAAAAGATTTGTTATCAAAATAGGGTGAATTAATCTTTGCAGGATCTATTTGCTTTATAGGAGGGAGAGTAAGCACATTTTGTTCCAATAACTTATTCATAATACTATGCAATGATTCATTCAAAGGAGTAAACTTTCTTTCTTTCTTGAAAAACTTAGAAATAGGAGGCACACCTGATGCTGCATTCACATTGTTGTTGATGATGTTTTCATTGAATTTAATGGACTCTCTGTTCGGTTTAAACTTCCCAAATGGTTGTTGACTACTATCACCCTTATCACTTGGAGCCATAGGATTTGCTTGTTCCATTTGACTCACAGTCAGTTGATAATTGTGAAGAGTTGCACACAACTGTTGGAAAGAAGTAAACTCAGAAAACAGAAGTTTTTCTCGAATATCTTTTTGTAAATTAGAAATAAAGATTCTTTGAATATCATTGTCAGGCACTGGAAAAGAGATTTGAGCATACAAATGCTTATATCTACCAATGAAATCAGTCACTTTTTCTTTAACACCTTGTTTACAATGCATTAAATCAATCAAAGTAACTTTAGGACTTACATTGTTTTGAAATTGTTGAATGAAAGCATTTGCAAGTTGTTCGAAAGAAGTAATAGAATAAGAAGGCAACGAGCAATACCATTGTAGGGATTTATCTCTTAATGTTCTAGTAAACAGTTTTGCAAGCAACCTTTGGTCATGAGCAAAATCAGTACATATTGTTTGAAAAGTCTTAACATGTGTTAGAGGATCACCTTTACCATTATAAAGCTCCAAATGCGGGATTTCAACATGTTTAGGAGGGATAGCTCGAACAATGTCAAGAGAAAGTGGGCTCGCAATATCAAATGTGGGCACACTAAACTTAGATTGATTCATAGAGGCAATTTGTTGCTGTAAAGAAGAGACAGTTTGTGCAAGATTGTTAATGGTCACTTCAGTCGAGGAGTTCATATTAGATGTGTTAGATTGTGATGGAGGTATTATGTTATTGAAAGAAGGTATTGATTGAGAGTAAGGTGGTGGGACACTATGATAGTTAGTCATAGGAGATGATTGGAAAACAGAAACACTACAAGGAGGAATGGTTGAATGAATTGCCCCCTTGCGTCATGTTCATTTGTGGAGATGTAATAGGGACACTCATTCAAGGAATGAATGAAGAAGTTGGATTGAATGAAGGAAGAGGGTTAATTGAAGAGGAAGGATTGCCCCCATGACTGGTGATCATAGGCGGAATGTCTTGTATAGAAGTAGTCATTATATTTGATGTAAAGGTAGGTATGCTAGCAATAGAAGTTGTCAAAGGAATAGAATGATTGACTTGAGTAGGAGGTTGTGTATAACCCAAAGTTTTAGCACAACTCTTCATAAGCATCACATTCGAATCCACAATATGTGCAATACCACGCAAAATATCAATTCCATTCTTATCACTTTGAACCATACGTTTTAGACCCTCAATTAATGAAAGAGCTTGACTATCGGGGTATTCTTGAGACATCGATTGTCAAAAATCATCAAATTGGTTATCCAATTTGAAAGTTGTTCTACAGAAACCTCATGGAGAGCTTCTTCATCATTAGGAGGATTAGAGGAATTACCCGTGTCCTCGTTAAAAAGGCTATTCAAATTAGGTTCCATCTCCTCGGTAATTAAGCCTTGGAAAGACTTAATTCTAAGGCTTCGTCTAATGGGAATTGTGTAAGTAGGGCTTATTGTTGTAAAACTCATGCACTAGAGAGGGAGAGAAGATTTTGAATTTAGAGGTAGCAAATTTCAGTAGAATCAGCCAATCTCCTAGATTTAAGCTGTTCAATGCAATCACGACAATCTCCCGAAATTTCAGAAAAAATGTCAGGGACCGTGGCGCTCGGAGTGCACACGGTCCTCGCAACTTTTTTCAAAATTTTCAGGGATGAAAGTTATGATGATTTTAAAGCTAATCTGAAAAAATTGAGTGATTTTACGATTTGTAGATAGGCCAAATTAAAGTTGCAATCTCAAAATTGAACCCTACCAAGATTGTTGAAAAATGCAAAATTTGAATTTTGAAAAAGAGAGGGAAACTGAAATTTTAAATTTTATGATTTTAGAGGGAATACCAAAAGCAATGCAAGTTTTGAATTTTAAAAGTTGACTCAATTTCACACAAAATTCAATTTTGAAAGCGGAAATCAAAGTTGTTGCAATTAAACACTTAATTTCGAAAGTCACAAATTGCAAGAATTTGAATAAAGCACTGAAATTTCGAATGAATGCCAACACACTTTTCAGATTTAGGACAGTAAGAACACAATTTTGACACAAAATTTCAATTTCAATAATTTTTGAATGATTAGAAGCCTTAATCCAAGTAATCACTAGACCAACTTTGACTTTAATTTTGAAAGTGTTATAATTGATAAAATCAGCCAAAATTCTGGATTTTAGCAGAAAAATACAGTAAGATCTAACTTCCAAAATTTCGGAAAAAATGTCGGGGACGATGGCGCTTGGGGTGCACACGGTCCTCGCAACTTTTTTCCAAATTTTCAGGGATGAAAGATATTATGATTTTGTTGCGGAATCCAAAGTTACAGCTGATTTGGAGATGTTTTGATCAGTGAAATTATCAGCCAAAGGTTGAATCAAGAGGGTTTTAAAAATTAGGGTTTTGACATTTAACCACTTAATTTTCAGAATTAAAGCACAAATATGAATTGATAATTTGGAATAGAAGGGTAGATCTGAAACAAGCATTAAGAATTAGACATTTCACAAGCTTAATTACTAAAAAGAAAATTTAGGGTTTTTATGCAATTAACCTCTAAAATTTGCAAAAGATTAAACATGGAAATGTAATCAAGGCATCCAATTTTCAGATCTAGTCATGAATAATTAGAAAGGATGTTCATGTCGGGTTCACCAAAATGTAAAGCGGAAAATTGTGAGCGAACCCTAAGTGTTCCCCCCACCACTCTGAGGAGAGGGGAAGGAGGTCACTAGGGTTGACGGTTTTCACTTAGGAGAGACTTTACATTCAAAAGAGGGGTTGAAACCCACAAGATCCAATCCCACACAATGCAAGATTGGATTCTAAATGAGTTTCAAGGGTTAAGACAACAAGGCTACCCTCTTTTGTAAAGAATGTAGATAGAAAGATTAAGCTAGGAACGCATGAAAAGTGAGAAAGATTTGCTTATAAACAGAGATAGGAATATAGGATGAAGCTGCGGACCTGGAATTAGCAGTAAAATGTCGAGACGCTGCTGTCCTGCAAATTTGAGCGAAAGTTGACAGGACGATGGCACCCGGCATGCACACGGTCCTCCGAAAAATCCACGAAACGAAGGGGGATCTGTTCGTCTCTGCACAAGGATTCCAGATCTTCAATTACAGCTGCGTACCTGCAACCTACACATAGAAAAGCGAAGATGATTGGGGGGTTAGGGATTAGGGGTTTGCCCTTAGGTCAAACCCCAGTTTTGGAATTAACCAAGAAATGAGAATGTTGTAAATGTAAATGATTGTAATGTAAACAAGTACTGATACCTTGTTGTAAGAATGTTTGTATTCTTACATGCAAAGGTGTAAATGTTGTTGTATGTTGTATGTTGTATGTGATCTCCTCTTCAATGGTTGAATCCTTGTCTTGAATGCAACACTTAGCCTTGAATGGAGACTTAGAATGATCAATTGCTTGAAGGAATGCTTGAATGCTTGAATGCTTGAATGTTTGAATATCGCTTCCGCCTTTTTTCCATCTTCTAAAATGGGAGAGGAAATGTAGTTTATATACTTGTCAATTAGGGTTAAAAAACTGATTTTTCCGATGTTAGGCTGACCTAAGAAGATTATTTTCCAATTTGCAAACATAAGACCCGAGACCCAAAAGAGACCGGGCCCAAAAATAGGGCCAAGGACCAGGGCGCTGGGCACCATGGTCCCACCTCCAGGGACAACAGGGTGCAAGGAGGATTAGGCCAGGGTGCTGAAAAATGCAGTTTTTGATGCCATGAACAAGTTTTGGGATCTCCATTTAGGTTCAGTGTTGCGTCGCCATCATGAAGACCCAAATGCAGTCGAAATTGCAAGTGTCACAATTTTAGGACGCTACAGTATTTTGATTGTTTTGAATGTTTTTTGGATTTTTTGCGAGATAGGTTTGAATGATAAACCCAAAGAATCGCAAGATAATGTAGAATCCACTTCCATCAACCAGATTAAGGGCATTGCCCCTAGTTTAGACATGATTATGAAAAAGCGGGATGCAAGGCACATGAAGTACTTTCTCTTTATTGCAGATCAAATAACAAGCCATGATTCAGACGGATGGGTGTGTGTATGAATGAATATGATTGCAACAAGCCTGAAAGATAATGGAGCCATAGAATTTACGAGTGACACTTGTTTGCCAGGTTTTCACCATCGCACTTACCCAAGTTGCCACCAGAGTGATTTTTCACCATTTGGATGCATGATCTTTCTTTACTTATTTTGATGTTTTTGTGTATTTCTTTAGGACATTTTTCTGAATGTTTTTGGTATTTTTCTAGTATATATGGGAGCCTGATGCTCTATACAGCTCATGTATAAAATCTTTTGAGGTTTATGTAGTTGACTGGATCTGCTAGTGGTTCTCCTTCTAAAGTAGCCAACTGATATGCCCCAGACCCAAATACAGCAGTGATAACATATGGACCCAACCAGTTTGATTCAAACTTTCCCTGATGTTCTCTGTTTGGTTGGTTGCGAGGATTCTCTCAGAGAACAAGATCACCTACCTCAAATGTATGAGGTTTAACTTGATGATTATAGCTTCTTCTCATGCATTGCTGGTAAGCTTTGAGGTGATTGTATGCAGCTTGTCATTTTTCATCAAGTAACTCTAAGTCTTGGAGACGTGAGACTCTGTATGCTTCATCATCAATGAGGTTATGCAAGGAAACTCGTAGTGATGGTATCTCAACCTCAATGGGTAAGATAGCTTCTGCACCATAAACCAATGAATAAGGAGTTGCGCCTATGGGGGTTCGAATGTTAGTTCGATATGCCCATAGTGCTGGATTTAGTTGAACATGCCAATCACAGTCAGCATCATTGACTATCTTCTTAAGGATTCTTAATATGTTTTTGTTTGATGCTTCGGCCTGACCATTGTCTTGTGGGTAATAAGGGTGGAAAAGTGGTGTTGGATGTGAAACTTCTCACAAAGCTCACGGACATCTTGATTTTTGAAAGGGAGCCCATTATCTGTGATGATGGACATGGGTACACCATACTGGCAGATGATGTAATTGAGGATGAATGAGGCGATCTTCTTGCCAGTGACTTGGGTAAGTGGAACAGCTTCGATCCACTTTGTGAAGTATTCAGTGGTGGTAATGATGAATTTGTGGCCGTTGGATGAAGATGGATGAATTTTACCCACAAGGTCAAGTCTCCATTGACAAAAGGGACATGGTGTTATGATTGGTTGTAGTTCCTGTGCCGGTGCATGTATCAGGTCTCCATGAACTTGACATTTCTTGCACTTCCTGACAAATTAGTAGGAGTCTTTTTCCATAGATGGCCAATAGTATCCATTGCATAGGAGTTTCTTGGCTAGTGACGGGCCACTTGAGTGAGTCCCACTAATTCCTTCATGTACCTCTTCCAAGGCCTTTGTTATCTCATCTTGTTCCAGACATTGAAGGAGAGTACCATCAAGACTGTGTCGGTATAGGGTTTCGGCAATAATGGTATATTGAGCAGTTTGGTGAATGAAGGTTTTACGTTGGTTATTGGATTGGTCAGGAGGGAGTGTGTGATCATGGAGGTAAGTATAGAATTCACCGTACCATGGGGATTCAAAACTGACAAGGTGACATATCATCTCGGATTCGGGGATATCATAAGCGGGCATCCAAAGCTGTTCGACCAAGAACTCATAGTGTGTTGAATTCTATGGAAGATCTAAGAGAGATGCAATGGTGGCCATAGCATCAGCGGCTCGATTCTGATCTCTAGGTATCTGCTCAAATGTGACAGTAGTAAATGATGCCTTTAGGTTGTCCACCATTTGTTTGTATGGCATGAGTTTGTTATCTTTAGTCTGATACTCATCAGTTGCCTATCAAATGACTAGTTGGGAGTCGCCATATACTTGTAGTTCTTGTAACTTCCATTGTATGGCGAGCCTGAGTTCTGTGATCAAAGCCTCGTATTCAGCTATGTTGTTTGTGCATGGAAATGCAAGCATGTAAGACTTCAGGATGTTGTCGCCTTGAGGTGTGATCAACAGAATACCTGCCCCTGAGCCATGCCTAGTGTATGAACCATCAAAGTATAGCTTCCATGGTTGTACCTCAGTGATCATGAATATCTCTTCATCTAGAAAATTGGAAATGAGGGGATGATCACCTATGAGGGGTGTATTGGCCAACTGATCTGCAATAACTTGCCCTTTGATAGCCTTACGGTCCACATACTCAATGTCAAACTCACTGAGAATCATTACCCATTTGGCCAATCGGCCAATCAATGCTGCTTTGCTTAGTAAGTACTTTAGAGGTTCAATCTTAGCAATGAGTTGAAACTTATGGGTCAATAGATAGTGCCTCAATTTAGTGGTTGCCAAAATTACTGCTAGGCAAGCTCGCTCAATAGGGGTGTAATTGAGTTCATAGCCAACCAGGGTGCGAGAAATGTAATAAACTGCACACTCTTTCCCTGCTACATTATGTTGTGCCAATAGTACTCCCAAAGCTGTATTAGTTGCTGAAATATAGAGTAGTAGAGGCCTACTTGGATCTGGTGGGATCAACAATGGTGTATTCATGAGATAGTCCTTAAGCATCTGGAATGCTTGCTGGCATCGGGCATCCCATTGAAAGCGGATGTTCTGGTGTAGTAGGTGTGTAAAAGGATGGAACTTATCTGCCAGTTGTGTAATGAATCTTCAGATGGACTATAGCCACCCTTGAAGTGTCCTTAGCTGACTGATGTTCTTTGGAGGTGGCATGTCCATGATTGCTTTGACCTTTGCTGGGTCGACCTCAATGCCTTTTCTGGAGACAATGTATCCTAGAAGCTTCCCAGAGGTTACTCCAAAGACACATTTCTTTGGGTTGAGTCGAACATGATATTGTTCTAGTCTATCAAAGATTTTCTCCAATATTTCTAAATGACCTTCTCTGGTAAGTGATTTTGCTAGTAAATCATCAACATAATCTTCCATTATAGTATGCATCATGTCATTGAAGATAGTAGTCATTGCTCGTTGATAGGTCACTCTTGCATTCTTTAGACCAAAAGACATGACATTCCAGCAGTATGTTCCCCATGGACATGTAAAAGTTGTCTTGTGCTGATCCTCTGGTGTGATCTTGATCTGATTGTATCCAGAAAAGCCATCCATGAGTGAAAGCATGGTATGTCCTACTGTTAGGTCCACTATTATGTCGATGTTGGGTAGGGGGAAGTCATCTTTTGGACATGCTTGGTTTAGATCTCTAAAGTCAGTACATACGCGGATGCCCCCATTTGGTTTACCGACAGGTACAATATTAGAGATCCAATCGGCATAATCAATTGGTCTAATGAAGCCGACATCTAGGAGTTTCTTAAGTTCTGCTTTGACGAGGATGACAATCTGAGGGTGCATTTTGCGAAGCTTCTTCTTAACAGGTTTAGCTCCTTCTGCTGCTGTGAGGTGATGCATGACTAAATCTGGATCAAGACCAGGCATGTCTGCATATGACCATGCGAGGTTAATCTGGCACTTCTAGAAGAACTCGACAAACTTGGGTTGTTCCTTGGGAGTGAAAAGAGATGCCAGATGTATGTGGTGAGGAGTTTCAGGAGTCCCCATATTGTATTCTTTGGTTTCCTCGATCAAAATCATTGATCTTTCCTGTTGTGTACTAGAGGGAAGGATGTCAAACCTTTCATCCTCAGAGAGGTTTTCACCCTTGGATTTGCTCTTTCTTTTTACTTTTGAAGAATCAAACAGTGCCACAGTGTGGTTTTCACAGGAAGATCCATGTTTTCTTGTTATGTTTTTGCAGCTGAAAGGTTTGGCATCCATCCCAAAGTATGTTGCACTATTGAGTTCTATGGCAAATCTAGCTTTATGATCCCCGCTTGGTATGTTATCCCGCAATTCCATGAAGTCAATGATTGCCTCATCATTTTGGAAAAGGTCAAGACATGGGGGATTAGGTTGGTTCCATTCGATGAGTTCTGGATGGATGATGGGCATTACCTCATCGATTAGGTTAAGGTCGTGAGATGTTTTAGTGAGGTTTAAGATAGTATGGCGAAGGTCATCAATGGTACTCTCCCTATCAAAATCAGGTGTAGGATGTGAGGTAGGGTTCGTGGAAGATGTTTCCAATTCAGGAACCCGAGAGGTCATTATCTGTGCTTCTCCATAAACAGGTATGTCTTTGCGAGGTGGAGGTAGTGATGTGTCTTCCTCATCGGAAGTATTCAGATGTACTAAATCAAACTCCCATTCATGTGAGTCAGTGTCTGAGTCACTTTCCAGGATCTGGTTGCTATACCATACTGGGATGCCTCTTGAGTTAAATACTGCAGGTGTGATCAGTTGATGTACCGTTGTAGAGGAAATGATTGGTGCTGCAGGAAGGATGATGGGGATCAATGAATCTGATACAGGGAGTATTGGTAGTGTTGACTCAGTTGCTATTGCTGGAATTGTTGGTGTTGTAGATGTTGCTGCAGGTTCAGACACAGTTGCTGCTACTAATGGTGTTATTAATGTTATTGTTGCTGCTGATGGGATTACTAGTTTGTTTGGTGGGTGATTGGCATTATAGATGGTTGTGTTGGGATTTCAAGCCTCGGTGGAGCAGTTGCAATGGTGTTTGATGTTGTTTTGATAATGAAAGGTGTCCTCTTTGCAATAGGCTGATATAGTGGTTTGCTGGGTTTTCCTTTGAATCTGAGCTTAGGAAAGATCTCCTTTTGAAATCCTAAGCTTGTGTTATCTTTCGACTTCAGTTCTGTCGGTAGTGGCTCATGTCGCCCTTGCTTACAATACCCCAAAGCACTTTGACCATCATATCCTATTCTTTGCATAATGAGAAGACCTTTGCCATATTGATCCATGGGAAGTTTAACTTGTGGGATGTCCATTGTGATAGGATCTTTATAGATCCATTCTGCTAAGTCCTCATCTTGGGTCTCTTCTTCTTGACTCTTTCCAAGGATGATAGGTGTCAAAGTGAATGCTGGGGTGACTGCTGGTGTATGAAGTACCTGCTGAGGTTTACCATGAGTTCTTGGAGAAGTGGGCATTTGTCCAACACAAAAGAGTTGGCTTAGATTATATTCTCTAGGACCTTCCTCTACAATTTTCATTTTGAGCTTCTCTTGCTTAGGTATAAGAGTGTTTGAACTGGAAAGAGAGGTGGGACTTATATATGACGTGGAGGAGATGGCTTCTCTATTGTTGGGAACAATAATCTCTAGTTGATGGCTGATATTATGACAATATGCAAAGGGATTTGCATCGCCCAAGATTGTGATCGCTACACCGTTATGTGGGAACTTGATACATTGATGGTAGGTAGATGGAACGGCTTGCATGGCATGTATCCAAGGTCTTCCTAACAATAGATTGTATGGTAGAGGAAGGTCTAGAACCTGACAAGTGATGTGCTTCACCACAAGGCCCGCTTAGATTGGTAGTACAATAGCTCCTTTGGATGAACATTCTGCATCGTCATAGGCTTTGATTGTGATCTTCTTACGAGGATCCACTGATTCTATGGCATATCCCAAAGCTATGACTAATTGGAGTGTACAAATATTTAGGCCTGCTCCATTATCGATCAAGACTCGCTTGATTCTATGCTAGTTGATAAATCCTTCAATGTGGAGTGAGGCATTATGTGGTTGTTGGAAGGAAGAGTTGTCACTTTCAGAGAAAGTGAGACAAGGTGATGACTTTAGATTTCCAACCATGGCTTGAAATTGATCTGTGTTCAAATTTGCAGGGACTAACGCCTCTTGGAGAGCTTGATCCAAGATTGTTTTATGAGATGGAGATAGGCGTAACAACTCTAAAATGGATATAAGTGTAGGTGTTTTGTCTAATTGTTCCACAAGATTGCACTGCTTTGGTATGGAAGTGGTGCCTTGTGGAGCTACTTTTATGGTAACCTTGTCACAACGTGTAACAACATTGCAATTGGAGTTGGGATTTTTGATGGTTATAGTTGCAATTTGTTCACTGGCATCATACAGGTGATTTACAGTATAATTATACGCAACCTGTGTATAATCAGTGGTATCAGTGCCTCTCCTGGAAGTGGAAGGACCCCTTTGATCTTGTGATGGAAGTGGATTTTTGAACATTAGGTGATCATTGTTTGTTGTTTTCGGGTCATGCCCTTCGATTTCAATTTCACCTCGGTCAATGAGATCCTGAATAAGATCGTTCAATCTATGACAATTACTTGTCTTATGTCCTTTTCCTTGATGGAAATCATAGCGTTCAGTATCTCTCCACCATGCAGGTTTGACTTGAGGTTCATAATTTGATGTTCTGGGTAAAGTGACTAGATTCTGAGAAAGCAACTAACGTAGCATAGTTTCGATGGGTTCCCCTAAGGGAGTGTATGTTTGTTTTTATTTTTGTTGACGTAGTCTGGGTTCATCTTGAGATGTGATGTGTCCATGATTTTGAGGAGCAACTGGGTTATTCTTGGGTGGAGGATTTTGTCCTACAAATCTAACCACAGGTTGGGCACTCTTGATAGTTCTTGCATCCACAACCCCATCATTGACGATATTCTTGTTTTTGTTCCAGAAGCTTGGTTTGTCACTATTGAAGCATGGGTGAGGGGCATCCTTTGGTTCATTATAGATTTTGATAAGTCCTTTCTTGATGAGGGCCCGCTCACATTTCAAACCCTTGGTGATCATGTCATTAAAAGAGTCTGTGTCTTTGACATCCAGGTGAAACTCCATTTCTTCGTTTAAGTTGGAAATGAATATTTCCACTAGTTCTCATTCAGGTAACTGAAGAGAACGTCTGCTAGACATTTGATGCCATCGTTGTAGGAATACTGAGAATAGTTCACCTGGTTTTTGTTTAGTGTTGCACAGATCAGCCATGGTGATGTCGCATTCAATGTTATGAGAGTAATGTGCCAAGAACTTCTAAATTAGTTCTTCAAAGGTGCTAATGCCACCTGATAGCTGGGAAAACCATGATGTGGTTGCTCCTCCCAAGCTTTGGGGAAAAAGTTGCATTAGGTATGTGTCCTCATATGCCACTTCGAGGAAAGCTAAATGAAATTCTCTGACATGATCGCGAGGATTTCCCTTGCCTCTATATTTTTTGAATTTGGGTGTTTCGAACCCTCATGGAAAGGGTGGCATATAAAGATTCCTATCAAAGGGATAGGGACAGATTTCATTGAGTGAGAATTGGTTAGTCTTTACACGACTATGAAGTTGTTGGGCGAGATTTTCAACTTGTTGTCTCAACATCTCTATTTCATTTGGAGGAGGAGGTGGTGGGCTACCTCGAGGAATGTTATATCTGATGGGATCTTTACCCCTTTCTTCTTCATGGTGACTTTGTCATTATGATTCTTGTCTTAATTGGGCAAGATCAAAGTCAGAGGGGAGTTTGGCTCCTTCTTAAGCGAGCTTTAAAAAGTGAGCATCCGCATTACTTCTGAGTATTTCATCAAAAAGTCTATTAAAGAGAGGGTTATGCTAGGCCCTTTCTATTGTTGCAGGAGTAGGAGTACCAGGGTTTTCGTCATTTGGATTTCCTCCAAGGGCTTTGTGGAAGTCATTGATATTTTCCTCTTCTTCTTCTTCCTCAATTTCTTGTTGTCTAGTTTTAGATCTGGTTTGAGCCATTTTGTTTATAAGTTTTTGTTGAATTTGGGTGAAAATGATGATGAGTTGTTGATGAAATGAGAGGTTTATGTTTGGTGTGGTGTTTTGCATATGGATCTCTAGCACTTTAAAGGTAGATGTTACCAAAGTTCTTTCTTGAATTGCTTGTTGTTTTTGACAAAGTTTGATGTGATAAGATGTAGAGAAATCTGAGATGTGTTACAGACTTAACTACCTAGTAATGAGAGGATTCACTCATAGACTAGTTTTAACCTATGTAGATATGCTTCTTAGGATGAGCTTATACTAGATGTAGAAACAATCTAAAAGTGATTTGTTGTGTTTGATTCAAGCAATATCTAAAGAGAACTTAGGATAAGAACCTCTTAATGTTTTGAGGGTTGAGATGAAGTGATGATGTGAAGGTGAAAAATGGATGAAAGTGTTTTGACTTCAATAAAAACTTTGTGTTACAAAAAGAACAAACTCTTCCTCTTCTCTTTCAGGTGTTGGTGGCATTTCTCGAGTTACGTTTTATGTCATACAAATTTCTAGAAAGAAGTTGGGGTTGATCTTGCCTCCTTGGTTTTTGTGATAACTGAAAGCTCTATATTGCATAAAAGCTCAATGGTTTAATGACTCTTGATCAAATTCGTTTGATTTTCCTTGAAGGTAAAGACGCATGTGACGTAAGAAGGTTTTATTAGAGACAAAGATTTATCTATTGAGATAGAAGAATTTCCTCCTTTTGATTAAAGCCTTTGAGCTTAATGGTCTTCTTTTCAAGTTGACATGTTGATGATTATTCTTCTTTCTCAAGATATGAAGAATGGTCATAAAATTTGATACTCTTGCTCTTTGTTTTTGATCTTTTGTGTTGGTGTTTTGAAAATGTTTTGTGTTGGATGAATACTTGGTTTTGGAACGGATTTTTGGTTTTTCTTTGACAAGAAAACAAAGCAAGCACACAAACACAAGAATGTTGCCTCAAAAGGCACAAATAAGTATGGGTCTAGATCAACCCAATCTTTGGACTTTTTATGACCCTTTCCTTTAGATGTATTTTAAGGTGTATTTCCAAAGCCTGAAGTTAGCTCAATTTGCCCTTGGTCTTTGACTAAATGAAAACACTTCAAACACTTTTTATCCCTAAGGTCAAATGGCCAGTTGCGATAAATTTAGCCCACATCTTGATATTTCTTCGACTCTGGTACTACATACCTTATGAATCCCGCCGTGGCAGGTAAGGATGTGATATACTAAGTCTTGCATGAACATAACAAATAGATGATCCCTATGATGGGGGAGTCACCACTTTCATTAAGCCACAAGTGACTTTTTAAAAAGCTATGTTTCTACTCAAGGAAATATGTATGGTGAGTATCTTGGGAGAAAAACCATCTATGCTCTTGCACTAAATTATATCACAAATATCCTCAATCAATAGAATGGGTGGGCTACTACTTAAAGGTATTTAGTTATGTTTGATGTTTTTGAATATAAGTTCATTCTGCAGTGATTCACTTAAGAACCTTGTAACTAGTGGTGAGGCCCATTTGTCCTTTCGGCCAGTTACACTGTAAGAACAGCTATACCCAAGGCTACAGCTTTCACTCTCACCTGATTTCTATAGCGGCTTGAAGGATTTACCGCGTGAGGTCATTCCCAAGAGTGATGTGTCTCTTGGCAGGCCTCTCTTAAAAAGAGAAAAATTTTGAGTGTTACTAACACTCTGCTCTTGTACCTAGGACCACGAAAGCCAAGGGAGAGGATAGTGTGTGTTAGAAGTAGGACCACTCGACCAACTTTTTGCACAAGTGTGCCAAGCACGAAAAACACTAGTTCCTTTTAACTTGTCATTGCAATGTGTTCTAACTATTTGGAGATGTTGCTCCAACAATCATGGTGTTCTTTTTAACCTCAAATGCAAAATTTTAAGTAAACTAGAACTTTGAAAATCCTACTCAACTTAATTTGAAGCATGTATGAAGGAAAAAGCGCTTTGCAAAATTTTTGAAACAAGTGGATTGTAAGCTTTAATTGCACCAAAAATTGAAGTGTGGATTTTAAATTTTTTCTTAATTTTTTGATGCTAGAAATGAATTTGTTTTGTTGATTTTAAGCACCAAATGAAAAGTTAAGCCTAAACTTGCAATAAACAAAGTTTTTTTGTTCAATTTTAGAGCACCAAACACAAATTTTGATCCTAAGCTTGCAAGAAAGCAAATTTTTGTGTTGTTCAATTTTAAAACACCAAATGAAAGTTAAGCCTAAACTTGCAAGAAAACAACTTTTGTGTTGTTCAATTTTAAAACACCAAAAAAGTAGTTTTTGATTTTTAAGGAGGTTGGTTTTTAGATCTGCACAAGAGATAAATAGTTAGTAAAAACCAAACCTATGGTGGCCTTCCACAAGCCTAAGATTTTTTTTTTTTTGATTACAAGGTCGTTTTTACAACGTTCTGTTACAATAGCGCTACTCTGTGTTTAAACAGAAGCACTATTTAACACAAATGCACTAAAAGAAGAAAAATGATAGGGAAGGCAAAAGCGCTCAAACAATGTCAATAGCACTAAACTTGGTACAATAGCACTATTGTAAGAACAATAGCGCTAGAACAACAAGTTGAAAAGCGCTAAAGCGCAACCTGTGTGTCAAATTCAACATTCAAACATGTTATTGATAAAAAATAAATAGTTTTTAGGTGCTTGGATTCATGTCGGGTTCACCAAATGATGCACTACAAAAAGGGCAAGGTTAATCAATGATAAATAACACACAACACACAAGAAACCGTTAGTGTTAATCAATCAAAAACTAATCTAAACAGGCATATCAAAAGAGATGCCAAAAACACGAAAGAATATTTAACTACGAAAGTAAATACAATGAGGCATCTCCAAATGCCTCCTAACATGCTCTTGGCTCCTTCTCCTTTATTCCTCTCCTCTCCAAGTTCCAAACTAGTGTAGCTCTCAGCAACTTTTTGCACTATGGATGCTTATGGAAGATTGAGATTGAAGTATTTTGCTTTAAATGTGAATAAAAAGCTAATACTATGCTATTGATACTAAAATGATTAATTTTATCCAAAATGACAAGATATTAGTTGATTATGCTAAAAATGATCTCTTAAAATGCCTATAGCTTAAATGCATACAAGTTTTCAGGATCTGGATTATGAAGAAATGGGCTCTATTTATAGGAAAAATGGAGCAATGGATGGTTGAGATTGAGTAATCTCAACAAGGGTTAGGATTGAATGATTTTCAATCCATGTGAGGGCTTTCAACCCAATCCCAGGATGACAAGTGTCCATGTGAGATAGGTTGAGAGGAAAGGGAATAAGCATTAAATGCTTGACATGACCTGGGAGTCAACTTGGGGGTTAAGGTCAAGGTTGGGTTGTGTGAATAAATTCTTTATTCAAAGAATAAAGCTTTTATCCAATGGATAAACTTTTGTGCAAAGGCAAAATGGATAAACATTGTCAAAGCAATAAATGCTTGAGGAGACACATGAGTGCAAGTTGAAATAACCATAAATGGTTATATAAGAGCCATTAATGGTCATGTAAGAGCCATTAGTGGTTTTGGAAGACTTTGGAGGTTAATGTGTTGACCAAACAAAACATTAAATGCTTTTCAAAGACTTTGGAGTCTTTGAGAAGTGACTTAAAGCTGCTTAGGAATGTGACAATAATTAGGGGATGGATTAGGTTAATTAGGAAGGGGTTAGAAGAATCTAGAAGGTGGTTTTAGGAGTGCAAGTGGATTTGGTGGGTGAGGGAAAATATGATTTTATTAAAATAAAAATTCAGTTATTTTAATAAATGTGTGCAAGTTGCATTTGTAGGAAAATGCAAGTGGAGGGATAAATGATTTAAATAAATATTTTAATTTATTTATTTAAAAGAGGAAAAAGGTGTATTTAATTAAATAAATAGAATTTATTCATTTAATTGATTGTGAATTTGGTATAGTGAATTAATTAAAATAAATTGAATAATTTATTTAATTAATAGGAGAATGTTTGAAGATGAATTAATTAAATATTAATTTAATAACTGAGGGCTAGTGGATTTTTAATCAAATAAATAGCAAATAATCATTTAATTATTATGGACAGATTTATGTGACTACAATATTTATATTAAATTGTATTAATATTCATTATATTATTATTTTGTATTATCTTATATTAATATTTGTAGTCACACAAATCTATCCAGCTTAATTAAATAAATATTCGCTATTTATTTGATTAAAAATCCACTAGCTATTAGTTAATTAAATTAATATTTAATTAATTCATCTCCAAACATTCTCCTTTTAATTAAATAAATTATTCAATTTATTTTAATTAATTCATTAAACTAAATTCACAATCAATTAAATAAATAAAATCTATTTATTTAATTAAATCCCCCTATTCCTCTTTTAAATAAATTAAATAAAACATTTATTTAAATCAATATCCCCCCCCCCACTTGCATTTTCCTACAAATGCAACTTGCACACATTTATTGAAATAAATGAATTTTTATTTTAATAAAATCCTATTTTCGCTCACCCACCAAATCCACTTGCAAAACTAATCCCCTTCTAGATTCTTCTAACCCCTTCCTAATTAGCCTAATCCATCTTTTAATTATTGTCACATTCCTAAGCAAAATGAAGTCACTTCTCAAAGACTTCAAAAGTCTTTGAAAAGCATTTAATGCTTTGTGTGTTCAACAAATTAACCCCCTAAGTCTTCCAAGACCACTAATGGCTCTTACATGACCATTTATGGCTCTTACATAACCATTTATGGTTATTTCAAACTTGTCTCCCCAAACATTTATTGTTTTGACCATATTCATCCTTTTCACATTTGCACAAGAGTTTATCCATTGGATAAAATCTTTATTCTTTGAATAAAGAGTTTATTCATTCAACCAACCTTGACTTTAACTCCCAAAGTCATATCAAGCATTTAATGCTTATTCCCTCCCCTCTCAACCTATCTCACACTAACACTTGTCATCCTGGGATTGGGTTGAAAGCCCTCACATGGATTTTAAATCATTCAATCATGACCCTTGTTGAGATTACTCAATCTCAACCATCCATTGCTCCATTTTTCCTATAAATAGAGCCCATTTCTTCATACTCCAGATCCTGAAAAACTTGTATGCATTTAACCTATAGGCATTTTAGAGAGCATTTAGCATAGCAAACTTGTTTATTGTCATTTTGGTTAAAATAAATCATTTTATCATCAATAGCTTAATATTAGCTTCTTTATTTACATTTAGAGCAATATTTCAATCTCAATCCTCCATATGCATCCATAGTGCAAAAAGCTGCTAAGAGCTACACTATTTTGGAACTTGGAGAGGAGAGGAACAAGGGAGAAGGAGCTAAGAACATGCTAAGAGGCATTTGGAGATGCCTCATTATCTTTGTTTCATTAGTTAGATATATTAGCATGATTTTAGTGTCTCTCTTGATATGCCTATTTAGATTAGTTTTTGATTGACTAACACTAACGGTTTCTTGTCTTGTGTGTTATTTATCATTCACTAACCTTGTCTATTTTGCAGGGCATCATTTGGTGAACCCGATGTGAATTGAAACACCAAAAATATCATCTTTTTTAACAAACTAACATGTCTGAATGTTGAAAGTGTCACACAGGTTGCGCTTTGGCGCTATTGAACTCATTCTAGTGCTATCGATACTTATGTTTTTAGTGCTATTGTTCTTACAATAGCGCTATTGTCTCAAGTTCAACGCTTTTGGAACTGTTTTGGTTCTTTTGATGTTGTTTTGGCGCTATTAACCCTTTTTCAACATTTTTGCCTCTCTGTCTTTCCCCTTCTTTCAGCGCGTTTATGTTAAATAGCGCCTTTGTTCAAACGCAGACTAGCGCTATTGTAATAGAACGTTGTACAAAACACCGTGTAACCGAAAAAGTGAAAATTTTAGGCTTGTGGAAGCCCCCCTTTGGACATAGATTTTACTAACCATTTGTTGTTTGTGCAGGTTTTAAAACTCACCATTAAAAATCACAAACTTCCTTTTTGGTGCTTTAAAACTTGAACAAAGAAAATTTCCGTGCTTTCTAGTTAGGGTCACTTGTCTTTGGTGCTTTAAAACTGAACAAAAATAAACATTTGCTTTCATTGCAATTTAGGACTCATCTTCTTTTGGGGCTTAAAAATCAACAATTTATTTTCTTGCATCAACTTAAAGAAATTTACAATCAACACTTTGTTTTAGGAAAATCTAAAAAGAACAAGCCATTTTTCCTTCAAGCTCAAAAACAATTTTACTGCAAGCAAGGCGTGCTTTTTATTAAGTTGACCAGGATTTCATTTTCCTAGTTACAAAACATATTGCCTTTGAAGTTAAAATGAACATCATGATTGTTGGAGCAACATCTCCAAATAGTTAGATCACATTGCGATGATGGGTTAAAAAGAACAAGTGTTTTTCATGCTTGGCACACTTGTGCAAAAAGTCAGTCAAGTGGTCCTGCCTCTAACACACACTATCCTCTCCCTTGGCTTTCATGGTCCTAGGTGTAAGAGAAAAGTGTTAGTAACATTCAAAATTTTATCTTTTTAAGAGAGGCCTGCCAAGAGACACATCACTCTTGGGAATGACCTTGCGCGGTAAATCCTTCGAGCCGCTATAGAAATCAAGTGAGAGCGAAAGTTGTAGCCTTGGGTATAGCTGTTCCTACAGTGTAACTGGCTGAAAGGACAAATGGGCCCCACCACTAGTTACAAGGCTCTTAAGTGAGTCACTGCAGAATGAACTTATGTCCAAAAACATCGAACATGACTAAACACCTTTAAGTAGTAGCCCACCCGTTCTATTGATTGAGAATATTTGCGATATAATTTAGTGCAAGAGCATAGATGGTTTTGCTTCCAAGATACTCACCATACATATTTCCTTGAGTAGAAACATAGCTTTTTGAAAAATCACTTGTGACTTGATAAAAGTGGTGACTCCCCCATCATAGGGATCATCTATTTGTTATGCTCGTGCAAGACTTAGTATATCACATCCTTACCTATCACAGCGGGATTCATAAGGTATGTAATACCAAAGTCGAAGAAATATCAAGATGTGGGCTAAATTTATCACAAATGGCCATTTGACCTTAGGGGTAAAAAGTGTTTGAAGTGTGTTCGTTTTAAAAACCAAGTACAAATTGAGCCGACTTCAGGCTTTGGAAATACACCTTAAAATACATCTAAAGGAAGGGTCATATACAAGTCCAAGGATTGGGTTGATCTAGACCCATACTCATTTGTGCCTCTAGGGGCAACATTCTTGTGTTTGTGTGCTTGCTTTGTTTTCTTGTCAAAGAAAAAGCAGAAAATCACTTCCAAAAACAAAGTATTCATCCAACCAAACACATAAAAAACAAAGTGCAAACAACAAAAGTCTCAAAATTTTATGACCATTCTTCACATCTTGCGCAAGAAGAAGCATCATTAGAAGATCAACTTGAAAAGAAGACCATTAAGCTCAAAGGCTTTGATCAAAAGGAGGAAATTCTTCTATATAAATAGACAAATCTTTGTCTCACATAGAGTCTTTCTGCGTCACATGCGTCTCTACCTTCAAGGCAAAACAAATGAATTTGATTCAGAAACATTAAACCACAGAGCTTTTATGCAATACAGAGCTCTGAGTTATCACAAAAATCAAGGAGGTAAGATTAATCCCAACTTTTTCTCAAACGTCTGTATCACAAACAACACAGCTCAAGAAATACCACCAACACCTGAAAGGGAAGAGGTAAAGTTTGTCCCATTTGTAACACAAAGTTTTTATTGAAAGTTGAAAACATTTTCATCCATCATCTTATTCATATATCATCACTTCATCATCAATCCATTCCAACTTTCAAAACATTAAGAGGTTCTTGTCCCAAGTTCTCTTTTTAGATATTGCTTGAATCAAATGCATCACATCACTTTTTAGATTGTTTCTACATCTACGATAAGCTCATCCTAAGAAACACATCTACGCAAGTTAAAACTAGTTCATGTGTGAATCCTCTCATTACTAGGTAGTTAAATTTGTAACACATCTCAAATTGCTCTACACCTTATCACATCAAATCTTATCAAAACAAACAAGCAATTCAAAGAAGGAATTTCGGTTACATCTACCTTAAAAGTGCTAGAGATCTACATGCAACACCATTCACCAACCATCAATCTTTCATTTCATCAACAACTCATCATCATTTTCACACAACTTCAAAGACTCATAAAGCAAAATGGCTCAAACCTGATCACAGTCAAGGCAACGAGAAATAGAAATTGAGGAAGAAGAGGAAAATCTCAATGAATTTCAAGAAGCACTTGGAGGAAATGCGAATGACGAAAACCCAAGTACTCAAACTCCTACAACAATAGAAAGGGCTCAGCATAACCCTCTCTTTAACAGACTGTTTGACGAAATACTCAGGAGCAATGCGGATGCTCACTTCTTAAAGCTTGCTCAAGAAGGAGCAAAACTCCCCTCTGACTTTGATCTTGTCCAATTAAGACAAGCGTCAGAAAGACAAAGTCACCATGAAGAGGAAAGAGGTAGAGATCCCATCAGATATAATATTCCCCGAGGTAACCCACCACCTCCTCCTCCAAATGAAATGGAGATGTTGCGGAAACAAGTCAAGAATCTCACCCAACAACTTCATAGTGGTGTCAAGACCAATCAATTCTCACTCAATGACATCTGTCCCTATCCTTTTGATAGGAATCTTTATATGCCACCCTTTCCATGAGGATTTGAAACACCCAAATTTGAAAAATATAGAGGAAAGGGGGATCCCCGCAATCATGTCCAAGAATTTCATTCCGCTTGTCTCGAAGTAGCATACGAAGACACATACCTAATGCGCCTTTTTCCCCAAAGCTTGAGAGGAACAACCACATCATGGTTTTCCCGACTACCAGGTGGCATTAGAACATTTGAGGAACTTATCCAAAAATTCCTCGCTCATTACTCTCATAACATTGAATGTGACATCACCATGGCCGATCTGTGCAACACCAAACAAAAACTAGGTGAACTATTCTCAATATTCCTGCAACAATAGCACCAAATGTCTAGGAGACGTTCTCTTCAGTTACCTGAATGAGAACTAGTGGAAATATTCATTTCCAACTTAAATGAAGAAATGGAATTTCACCTGGATGTCAAAGACACAGACTCTTTTAATGATATGATCACCAAGGGTTTAAAATGTGAACGGGCACTAATCAAGAAAGGACTCATCAAAATATTTAATGAACCAAAAGATGGTCCTCACCCACACTTCAATAGTGATAAACCAAGCTTCTAGAATAAAAACAAGAATATCGTCAACGATGGGGTTGTGGATGCCCGGACTATCCAAAACGCACAACCTGTGGTTCGGTTTGCAGGACAAAATCCTCCACCTCAGAACAACACAAATGTTCCTTCTAATCAAGGTCGCATCACATCTCACGATGAACCTAGACCTCGTCAGCAAAAACAGAAACGCACATACACTCCCTTAGGGGAACCCATTGAAACAGTAGTGCAACAACTCATTTCTCAAAATTTGGTCACTCTACCTAAACTATCAAACTATGAGCCTCAGGTCAAACCGGCATGGTGGAGAGATACTGAACACTGTGAATTCCATCAAGGAAGAGGACACAAGACAAGTAATTGTCACCGATTGAAAGATCTCATTCAGGATCTTATTGATCGAGGAGAAATTGAAATTGAAGGACATGACCCAAAAACAACCAATAATGATCATTTGATGTTCAAAAATCCACTTCCATCAAAAGATCAAAGGGGTCCTTCCACTTCCAGGTAAGGCACTGATACCACTAATTATACACAAGCTACGTATAATTACACTGTAAATCATCTGTATGATGCCAGTGAACAAGTTGCAACTATAACCTTCAAAAATCCCAACTCAAATTGCAATGTTGTTACACATCATGGCAAGGTCAGCATAAAGGCAGCTCCACAAGGCACCACCTCCATCCCAAAGCAGTACAATCTTGTGGAACAATTAGACAAAACACCTATGCTTATATCCATTTTAGAGCTATTGCACCTATCACCATCTCATAAAACTATCTTGGATCAGGCACTCCAAGAGGCATCAGTCCCTGCGAATCTGAATACAGACCAATTTCAAGCCATGGTTGGAAGTCTAAAGTCATCACCTTGTCTCACTTTTTCCAAAAGTGACAACTCTTCTTTCCAGCAACCTCATAATGCTTCGCTACACATTGAAGGCTTTATCAACCAGCATAGGATCAAGCGAGTCTTGATTGATAATGGAGTAGGCCTGAATATTTGTACACTACAGTTGGTCACAACATTGGGCTATGCAGTAGAATCAGTGGATCTTCGTAAGAAGATCACAATCAAAGCCTATGACGATGCAAAATGTTCATCCAAAGGAGCAGTGGTACTACCAATCCGAGTAGGCCCTGTGGTGAAGCACATCATCTGTCAGGTTCTGGACCTTCCTCTACCATACAATCTATTGTTAGGAAGACCCTAGATACATGTCATGCAAGTCGTTCCATCTACCTACCATCAATGTGTCAAGTTCCCGCATAATGGTGTAGAGATCACAATCCTGGGCGATGCAAATCCCTTTGTGTATTGCCATAATATCAGCCATCAACTAGAGATTACTATTCCTAATAATAGAGAAGCCATTTCCTCCACATCATATATAAGTCCCGCCTCTCTTACCAGTTCAAACACCACTATACCCAAGCAAGAAAAGCTTAAGATAAAGATAGCAGAGGAAGGTCTTGGGGAATACAACTTGAGTCAACTCTTTTGTGTAGGACAAATGCCCACTTCTCCTAGAACACATGGTAAACCACAACAGGTACTCCAGCAACCCCTAATCATGCCAGCATGTGCTTTGACGCCTTTCATCCTTGGAAAAAGTCAAGAAGAAGAAACCCAAGATGAGGACTTAGCGGAATGGATCTATAAAGATCCCATCACCACTGATATACCGCAAGTTAAACTTCCTACGGATCAGTATGGCAAAGGTCTCCTCATTATGCAAAGAATGGGGTATGATGGTCAGAGTGCTTTGGGATATTGCAAACAAGGATGACATGAACCTTTGCTGCCAGAATTAAAACCCAAAGGTAATATAGGCCTAGGCTTTGAAAAAGAGATCTTTCCTAAACTCAAATTCAAAGGAAAACCCAGCAAACAATTATGTCAGCCTACTGCCAAAAGGACACCTTTCATTATCAAAGCAGCATCAAACACCATCACAACTGCCCCACCGAGGCTCAAAATTCCAACACAACTATCACCAATGCCAATCATCCCAACAATCAAACCAGTAATCCCATCAATAGTACCATTAGCAGCAACAATTGTATCGAAACCCACAGCAGCATCTATGGCACTAGCAGTTCCAGCAGACGCCACTGAGTCAATATTACCGATACTCCCTATACCAGATTCTTTAATCCCCATCAACCTTCTTGCAACACCAATCACTACAAAGGTACATCAACCAATCACACCTGCAGTGTTTAACTCAAAGGACATCCCCGTATGGTATAGCAATCAGATGCTAGAAAGTGATTCAGAGATCGACTCACATGAATGGGAATTTGATTCTGTACAACTTAATACTTCAGATGAGGAAGACACATCACCACCTCTGCCACGCAAAGACATCCCTGTTTATGGAGAAGCACAGATAAAGACATCTTCCACAAACCCTATGTCTCATCCTACGCCTGATACTGACAGAGAGAGTACCATCAATGACCTTCACCATAGCATCTTAACCCTCACTGATACATCTAATGCACTTAACCTAATCGATGAAATAATCCCCATTATTCATCCTGAACTCATCGAATGGAACCAACCAAATCCCCCATATCTTGACTTCTTCCAAAATGATGAGGCCATCATTGACTTTTTGGAATTAAGGGATAACCTACCAAGTGGGGATCACAAAGCTGGATTCGCCATTGGACTTAATAGCGCAGCATACTTCGGGGCGGATGCCAAACCTTTCAGCTACAAAAATATAACAATAAAACATGGATCTTCCAGTGAAAACCACACTGTGGCACTGTTTGATCCCACAAAAGTAAAAAGAAAGAGCATATCCAATGGTGAAAACCTCTCTAAGGCACCTGAGGATGAAGGGTTTGACATTCTCCCTGCTAATACACAACAAGTACGATCAACGATTCTCATCGAGGAAACCAAAGAATACAATGTGGGGACTCCTGAAAATCCTCATATCATACATTTGGCATCTCTTCTCATTTCAGAGGAACAACCTAAATTTATAGAGTTCTTTCAATAGTGTCAAATCAACTTTGCATGGTCATATGCAAACATGCCTGGGCTTGATCCTGATTTAGTCATGCATCACCTCATCGTCACAGAAGGAGCCAAACCTGTCAAGCAGAAGCTTCGTAAGATGCATCCTCAGATTGCAGTGCTTGTCAAAACAGAACTCAAGAAACTCCTAGATGTTGGTTTCATTAGGCCAATTGATTATGCAGAATGGATCTCCAACATTGTGCCTATCGGCAAACCAAAAGGGGGCATCCACATTTGTACTAACTTCAGAGATCTAAACAAAGCATGTCCTAAGGATGACTTCCCCCTACCAAATATCGACATAATAGTAGATCTAACAGTAGGACATGCCATGCTTTCACTCATGGATGGCTTTTCAGGATACAATCAGATAAAGATCGCACCAGAGGACCAACATAAGACAGCCTTCACATGTCCATGGGGCACATATTGCTAGAATGTAATGCCTTTTGGTCTCAAGAATGCGGGAGCAACCTATCAAAGAGAAATGACCACCATCTTCCATGACATGATGCATACTATGATGGAAGATTATGTGGATGACTTACTAGCAAAATCACTCACTAGAGAAGGGCATCTCCACATCTTAGATAAAATCTTTGATAGACTGGAACAATACCATGTTCGACTCAACCCAAAGAAATGTGTCTTTGGAGTAACCTCCAGGAAGCTTCTAGGATACATTGTCTCAAGCAAAGGTATTGAGGTCAACCCAGCAAAGGTAAAAGCAATCATGGACATGCCACCTCCAAAGAATATCAGTCAGCTAAGGACACTACAAGGATGGCTCCAATCCATCTGAAGATTCATTGCATGATTGGCTAATAAATGTCACCCATTCACACACCTGCTACACAAGAACATCCGCTTTCAATGGGATGTCAGATGCTAGCAAGCATTTCAGACGCTTAAAGACTATCTCATGAATCCACCATTGCTGATGCCACCAGATCCAAGTAGACCATTGTTACTCTATATCTCAGCAACAAGTACAACATTGGGTGTACTACTGGCACAACATAATGTAGAAGGAAAAGAGTGTCTTGTTTACTACATCTCTCGCACACTAGTGGGCTATGAACTCAATTACACACCTATTGAGCGAGCTTGCCTAGCAGTAATCCTAGCAGCCACTAAACTGAGGCACTATCTATTAACACACAAGGTACAACTCATTGCAAAGATTGATCCACTCAAGTATTTACTCAGCAAAGTAGCATTGACAGGCTGCTTGGTCAAATGGGTGATGATTCTAAGTGAATTTGACATCGAGTATGTGGACCATAAGGCTATCAAAGGTCAAGTTATAGCAGATCAGTTGGCCGATGCACCTCTCATGGGCGATCATCCTCTCATTTCCAATTTTCCAGATGAAGAGATATTCATGATTACAACAACACAACCCTGGAAATTATACTTTGATGGTTCATACACTAGGCACGGCTCGAGGGTAGGCATTCTGTTTATCACACCTCGGGGTGATAGCATCCTGAAGTCTTACAGGCTCACATTTCCATGCACAAACAACATAGCAAAGTATGAGGCCTTGATCACAGGACTCAAGCTAGTAGTACAATGGAAATTACAAGAACTACAAGATATGGTGACTCCCAACTAGTCATTCGACAAACAACAGATGAATATCAGACCAAGGATGATAAACTCATGCCATATAAGCAAATGGTGGACAATCTAAAGACATCATTTACTACTATCACTTTTGAGTAGATACCAAGAGATCATAATCGAGCTGCTGATGCTATGGCTACCATCACATCTCTCCTAGATCTTCCACAAAATTCAACATGCTATGAGTTCTTGGTAGAATAGCTTTGGATTCCCACTTATGATATCCTTGAATCCAAAATGATATGTCACCTTGTCGGTTCTGAATCCCCATGGTACGGTGAATTCTACACCTATCTTCGCGATCACACCCTACCTCTTGACCAATCAAATAACCAATGTAAAACCTTCATTCGCCAAACTGCTCCATATACCATTATTGCTAAAACCCTATACTGACGCGGTCTTGATGGTACTCTCCTTTGATGTCTGGAACAAGGTGAGATAACAAAGGCTTTGGAGGAAGTCCATGAAGGAATTTGCGGGACTCACTCAAGTGGTCTGTCACTAGCCAAGAAACTTTTGTGCAATGGATACTATTGGCCATCTATGGAAAAAGATTCCTACTACTTTGTCAGAAAATGCAAGAAATGTCAAGTTCATGGCAACCTGATACACACACCAGTCCAGGAACTACAACCAATCACAACACCATGGCCTTTTTGTCAATGGGGCCTTGATCTTGTGGGCAAGATTCATCCATCTTCATCCAACGGCCATAAATTCATTATTACCGCCACCGAATATTTCACAAAGTGGATCGAAGCTGTTCCACTTACCCAAGTCACTGGCAAGTAGATCGCCTCATTCATCCTTAACTACATCATTTGCCGGTATGGTGTGCCCATGTCCATCATCACAGATAATGGTCTTCCTTTCAAAAATCAGGATGTCTGTGAACTTTGTGATAAATTTCATATCCAACATCGCTTTTCCACCCCCTATTACTCACAAGGCAATGGTCAGGCCGAAGCATCCAATAAAAACATATTAAGAATCCTAAAGAAGACAATCAATGATGCCAGCTGTGATTGGCATGTTCAACTGAATCCAGTGCTATGGGCATATCAAACTAGCATTCGAACCCCTACAGGTGCAACTCCTTATTCATTGGTCTATGGTGTTGAAGCTATCTTACCTATTGAGGTCGAGATACCATCCTTACGGGTTTCCTTGCACAATCTCATCGATGATGAAGCATACAGAGTCTCACACCTTCAGGACTTAGAGTTACTTGATGAGAAGCAACAAGCTGCGTACAACCATCTAAAAGCCTATCAGCAACACATGAGCAGAAGCTACAATCACCAAGTTAGATCTCATACATTTGAGGTAGGTGATCTTGTTCTACGAGAGAATCCTCACAACCAACCAAATAGAGAACATTAGGGCAAGTTTGAATCAAACTAGCTAGGCCCATATGTTGTCATTGCTATATTCGAGTCCCGGGCATATCAGTTGGCTACATCAGAAGGAGAACCACTTGCAGATCCAATCAATAGCATGCACCTCAAACGGTTTTATACCTAAGCTGAACAAAGCATCAGGCTCCCCTACATACCGGAAAATACCAAAAACATTAAGAAAAATGTCCTGAAGAAATACAAAAATATTCAAAAAAGTAAAGAAAAATCATGCATCCAAACGGTGAACAACCACTCTGGTGGCACCTTGGGTAAGTGCGATGGTGAAAACCTGGCAAATAGGCACCACTCGTAAAGACAATGGCTCCAGTATCTTTCAGGCTCATTGCGATCACATTCATACATACACACATCTATCCATCCAAACCATGGCTTGTTATTTGATCTATAATCAAAGATAGTACTTCATGCGTCTTGCATCCCACTTTTTTCATAGTCATGTCTACACTTGGGGGCAATACCCTTAAAATCTAGATGATGGAAGTGGATTCTACATTACTTATGATTCATTGGCAAAAACATTTAGAAATGTCTCACAAAATCCAAAAACATTCAAAAATGTCTCACAAAATCCAAAAACATTCAAAAATGTCTCGCAAAATCCAAAAACATTCAAAAATGTTCCACAAAATCCAAAACATCGAAAAACCATTGAAAATTACACAAAAACATGGCAACACCTTGTACATACTCATCTGTGCAGATACCAAACAAACATTGTGATATACTCCACAAAATGACCACTTATCAATTGACCAAACAATCGACATCAACAATCAAAACTGTCTTCAACAAGGATGCATCCTTCCTTACCAAAACAAAGACAAAAGTGACATTTTCTTTGACAAGAAAATTATGTTAAGCTATCAAATACTTGGTTGATTTGTGAGTACAATCATTTGTTTATCTATATCAGGATCTTTCAGCATTGTTTTGTATCGTTTGTGCATTACTTCCAATGAAGTTCTGGGGCATGTACTAATGGTTTCTACGTGGGAAGTTCACCAGGCTACGTGATCTTATGCAAAATGCAGCCATAGATCATTATGGCTTGTTGACTACAGTGTATACCTCGACCATATGGGCATGAACCATTACCTAGGATCCTTATTCTTTATTCTTTATGTATATACTATTTGTTTGCAGGTACAATGCTCTTCCTTTGGTTCCTCCTACCTCATCCAAACTACATAAAGGTTTTATCTCTTAGTACGGTATGCACTTGTCTCAGGATATGATCAGCCTAAGATCAAGGAGGACGATCCAAGTCATGCATGAAAGGAGATAATCCTTGTCTGTTCCGCAAGAAATACTCTGGTCGACTTGACCCTTATATCAAGTCATTTGTATTAACTTGCTATATAAAATCCATGTAAGGAATACTCAGGTCATCTTGAATCATTATGTCCAGATGCTTGTATTCTCTTCCAACATTTTAAAAGCTCAATGATGAAAATAGAGCACTATGGATCATCATTTCCACCTCATCTGTTTATATCTTGCATTCCGTTGCATATCACCCATCCATTCATTCATTCATATGTAGGCTTTATATGCAAACGTGACCATTAAAGCTGATCTTGGATACAATCACGACCGAGTACTCTAATACATCATCAATGCATCATGCAAAGTCTCAAAAAGCTTGCATTCCTCATGGTCATATCATCATCACACTTAGGTGCATCTTGCATTAAGTCCATTCATGTCATTTTTACCTTAATATTGCATATAGTTCATCATTTTGGACATTAGTTTTCATTAATCATTTGCATCATTGCATCAATCATAAATAATTAGATTCATTCATGGGATCAAATTGTCTTTGATTGTGTTTTTAAATCATTTACTATGCATTCATTTAGTGTCAAATTATCCATCATCATTTCATCATCCTTTATCATTTATTATTGCATCCATTCATTAGTGAAAAAGTGCATTCATTCATCCATTTATTAAAGTATCTTATTAGGCTCATTTTAGGATTCATTTCACATTACATTCATTATCATTTTTCAATTGCATTAAGGTGCAGTTATTAAAACCATAAGTTATAGTATCGTCACATTATCATTTTTACTTAAATCATATTTAAAAGCATTTAGAATCATAAACCCATTTGTTTCTAAACATTGGTTCATACCATTATATATATCCATTATACATATGCATTCGTTTAGGCATTATCATATAAACATTTGTACTTTACATTTTGTTTATCCATATTATATTCATCTAAACACATCTAGATGCATATCCATACATAAACTCATTCATTTAACCATTACATTAACATCATCACATAAAATTATCTCATCATTACATTACAAAAGGAAACACCAAAATCCTATTCATAAACCATCATAAGCATACATCAACATCATGGCATTACATACATAAAGCATTACATCAAAAATCAAACAAATCATACATATATAAACCTGCATTCATATGTTAGTATTCCACATCATAAATCATCATAAAAACATGCATATAAAAAAAAAAAAAACATCTCATCAAATGCATACATATACACATATCCATCTAAGCAATCACTCATCATCTTGCATAAACATCCATACATATCAACTGCATATCATCACAATATGGGATCTCCTTATATATATCATCTCATATATCAGAGTACAATGAAGTCTACACAAAATTGGCTACCAAGAGCCATCCAAGGTACAATCCAAAAATAAACAATGAAACAATACATATATGTAAAAATTCTCTCTCAAATGCCACTCTGGCCAGATGTTGTACCACCACCACCATTACCACCTACTCTCCCACTGGTGCCTACACCACCTGATCCATCTCTCCGTGGAGGCCTCATTGAACCACCACTCCCTCCTGCATCCCCTGATCTCTCCCTCCATAGAGGACCCATCACACCCCCACTGCTCTGCACCCTCTGCGATCGCTCTGATCTGGTCTGTCGCATTTGAGAATAGCTAAGAGCTCACTGACTAACTGGCACCACCTGCTCATATAAACCCCGCCAGTAGTCTATCTCCGCCTGTGCTCGTCGCATTTCTGTCATCACCTCCCCTGTAGGCCCCTGTGCTCCTACTCTGACCCAGACTCTCTCCTACAGCTCTGCCAATCTCTCCACTGCGCTATCCCTCTCCCACAGCACCACCGCCAGCTCTGACTCCCGTGCAAATAGCTGCACATCCCTAGCCACCACCTCCGCCTCCAAATCCTCTATCCGGGTCTGCAAACATACTATCATGTGATCTTGAAGATCTCCAGTGGCTCCCTCCCCGGTATCCATAGCCGCCTCACCCGTACCACCCTCTCTAGTAGCTCCCTCCCCTCTGTCCATCGGGATCTCCCTCTCCATCCCCCTCCCACTCAACCGAACTCCTCCCTGTATCAATGGTCCCTGTGATATCTATAGAGGCAGTCCACCTCTCCCTCTCCGCTGACTCCGCATCCCCAACCCACCACCTCCTCCTCCTGCCCTCCTCCATCTCCGTCCCCTCTCATCCTCAAAATTCAGGATCGGCTCTGCTGGATCAGATATCCGTAAGATTGGGTGCACTACCCGATACTGTGTGTACTCATCTGACACTCCTGCATCCACGACCCTCGGTCGTATGTCCCACGGTCTTGCCTACAGTGTTTGGAACTTTGCCAATGCCTGATCATATGGTAGCACTGGCCCCTATGTGTACCTCTCCCGAATAACCCGAGCATACTCTCCTGATCCACTGGGCAGTCCCTACTACTGTCTAAACTATCTCAGCACTCTCCTGGGCACTGTCTCTCCACATGGTACGAGGTCCTCCCAATGAGGAATCAAGTCATAAACACATACGACAGTGCCTCTGCATCATCATCCCATGGCTCACACTCCAAGTATAGATGCCATATAACTGTATCCAGATCGTCTAATGCTCACCACCACCACTCTAACTTCTCCAGGTGGGGCTGACTCATCATGCCGCTATACATGAATATGTACGGCTGGTCTACTACGTGGAATCTCAGACTTACTAGTCAAGTCACTGGTAGGTGCTCCCAGGCCCAAATATGTAGCAGCGTCATGCCCACTGCTAAGGAACCCCTCTCTCGGTAAACTACCTCATGAAGCTCCTAGTATAGGTGTGCCAGCATGCACGGTCCCCACGCAAATCGGGCCCCCTCGGTCACCATCATCTCGATCACCTGCCCCCACCCCACGGCCAAACCATGTGATCACCTATCTGGACAAAGAAGTCCTCCCACAATACTTGATAAAACTGCTGGTAAAGGCTCATATAAAGCAGCTATCTCCTCCCAAGCAATGGAGCCATCATCAATAAACACGTCCTCATCAAAAATCCTCTGCACTGCAAGAGTCCCCCATGATCTGTCGTATGTGACCAGCTCCCCTCGAATCAGAATCCACAAGATGTGCCACACATCCTCTAGGGTCACTGTCATCTCCCCCTATGCTTGATGGAAGGTGCACGTCTCGCTGTGCCACCACTCTGCTAATGCTGTGATCAATCCATGATTCATACGAATCATGGGCATGTGCATCACCTCATATAGTCCAGTCGCGACAATGTAATCAATCTCCGCCTCTGAAAATCGATCCCACAACCCCTATGTCATGAGATGTTGCTCGCGTAACTGCAACACACCTAGCTCCTCCTACACATGGACATTCATCAATCACCATCAGTTATTTTTTTTTCCAACTTTTTTAAGTTTAAACCTAGACTATCAATAAATACTTTGATCAAGTATCTTTGGGTCTCAACAGGTAAGCAATCATGGCCACCTAGACTTCAACAAGCATTTATCCTACAAATGACCTAAGTCTCATTAGGCTGCTATGGTTCAAAACAACTCCCACTTCACATCGCCCTCCATCCATCATTGGCATCCGGAGATTTTCTTCATCCAAACTGGGGCATCTCTTTATCCTAAAGCAAAAGTGCTATTTTACTCGCAAAAGCGTTAGTTTCCCAACAATAGCACTACAACCCTAACAAAAGCGCTCAAAAAGCTATCTCATAGCGCTCAAACTACACATACACTAGACAAACTACACAGTAGCGCTAATCAAGATCCATAGTGCTCAAACAAGCCCTCAATAGCGCTTATTAATCAAAAGCGCCTAAACTTGCATACAATAGCGCTACAACAAAACAAAAGCGCTCAAACAAAGGGGCAATAGTGCCATTGCGGCACAGTAGTGCTAGTTCATGGAGCAAAAGCACTAAAACCATAGTTCCAGCGCTCTTACTCCGACTCGACTTAGACTCAGCTAAAAAACGTATCAAAAATGCATAAAAATTAAAAATTCAAATTTGCGTACTGCTGGTCCGTAGTCATCTAAGCGCTAGAACCGTCAGACTCGCTCAAATCTATGCTCTGCAATCGGTATCGGCATCATGACTGCTGCTCACTCCTCCAAAAGGTCACTATCAGAGCTCTAGTTTCACACTGGTCGCAGTCACAAATGATCTTGTTTTCATCCCTTTCACCCCATTTATACCCTTCGTCGTCACCATAACTTCCCCCCACTCACCGTCGTGGTCCCGTGAACTTCCCGAGCCCCCCATTTCTCCATTTTCCCCCTATTTTCTTCTATTTTTCACCCATATGGCTAACTTCTTCTCTTCTAACACCCTGCCAATTTTCATTCTTTTTCGAGAGATCGCCTGATTTTTCAAACTTTTTCGGCCCATCTCTCGAGGGGGCATACCACCCATTAAATTTACATTTTATGGGACATTTTCTCACACTAGTTTTTCTTTCTTTGAAACAACGCGATAAACCGCACCGTCTCAAAGAGGGGCAAATGTAGTCACACAAATCTGTCCAGCTTAATTAAATAAATATTCGCTATTTATTTGATTAAAAATCCACTAGCCATCAGTTAATTAAATTAATATTTAATTAATTCATCTCCAAACATTCTCCTATTAATTAAATAAATTATTCAATTTATTTTAATTCATTCATTAAACCAAATTCACAATCAATTAAATAAATAAAATCTATTTATTTAATTAAATCCCCCTATTCCTCTTTTAAATAAATTAAATAAAATATTTATTTAAATCATTATCCCCCTCCCACTTGCATTTTCTTACAAATGCAACTTGCACACATTTATTAAAATAAATGAATTTTTATTTTAATAAAATCCTATTTTCCCTCACCCACCAAATCCACTTGCAAAACTAATCCCCTTCTAGATTCTTCTAACCCCTTCCTAATTAGCCTAATCCATCCCTTAATTTTTGTCACATTCCTAAGCAAAATGAAGTCACTTAAAGATTTCAAAAGTCTTTGAAAAATATTTAATGCTTTGTGTGTTCAACAAATTAACCCCCTAAGTCTTCCAAGACCACTAATGGCTCTTACATGACCATTTATGGCTCTTACATAACCATTTATGGTTATTTCAAACTTGTCTCCCCAAACATTTATTGTTTTGACCATATTCATCCTTTTCACATTTGCACAAGAGTTTATCCATTGGATAAAAGCTTTATTCTTTGAATAAAGAGTTTATTCATTCAACCAACCTTGACTTTAACTCCCAAAGTCATATCAAGTATTTAATGCTTATTCCCTCCCCTCTCAACCTATCTCACATTAACACTTGTCATCCTGGGATTGGGTTGAAAGCCCTCACATAGATTTGAAATCATTCAATCCTGACCCTTGTTGAGATTACTCAATCTCAACCATCTATTGCTCCATTTTTTCTATAAATAGAGCCCATTTCTTCATACTCCAGATCCTGAAAAACTTGTATGCATTTAACCTATAGGCATTTTAGAGAGCATTTAGCATAGCAAACTCATGTATTGTCATTTTGGTTAAAATAAATCATTTTAGCATCAATAGCTTAATATTAGCTTCTTTATTTACATTTAGAATAATATTTCAATCTCAATCCTCCATAAGCATCCATAGTGCAAAAAGCTACTGAGAGCTACACTATTTTGGAACTTCGAGAGGAGAGGAATAAGGGAGAAGGAGCTAAGAACATGCTAAGAGGCATTTGGAGATGCCTCATTATCTTTGTTTCATTAGTTAGATATATTAGCATGATTTTAGTGTCTCTCTTGATATGCCTGTTTAGATTAGTTTTTGATTGACTAACACTAACGGTTTCTTGTCTTATGTGTTATTTATCATTGACTAACCTTGTCTATTTTGCAGGGCATCAATATTTATTCAATGAAATGATCTTCAATATCAAGCATTATTAAGCAAAAGAGACGAATTGAGAGGTATTTATAAATTACTTAAAAAGTAAAAGATTTGTTTGTTACCTTGTAATGGTAACTACCCAGATTTTCACAATTAACTAATAATCAATTAATTAGGATCAAAATATTTTCATGACAAAATTTATCTGTTGGTAGTTACCTTGTAACATATCAAATAAAAAAAAGTTTAGATTTATCATCAAATTTTTATATTATCAAATTGCATGAGGATAACTAAAATATATCTTTAGATTTAAAGATTTAGATAGAGATTCTAAATAATTTGAAAAGCAAATTAAAATAGAGTAATACTAGCTTATATATATTTAATAATATATATAGAATAAGCCAAGAGATATCCTTCTAGAGGTGCCTATTTTTTTATTAATTTATCAACATTAAATGGCAATAGGTGCTTCGAGAAGAATATCTCTTAGCTTATTCTATATATATTATTAAATATATATAAGCTAGTAGCAATCGCAACATGAATTGAAAGACATGACATAAATTAATTTCAAATTATATATTGTTGTATAGTTGTATATTTTGTATTGGTACAGTGTTAGATTTAGGATTCCATTTGGTTCAATTCTAGATTTATAATTATAGTTAGGATTGGAATCAAAATAGTAGGCCTAATTCAATAAGGATTAGGGTTCATTATGGTTTACTATTAGGGTTAGGATTTGATTTAGTTTAAAATAGTAGGCCTAATTCAATAAGGAATAGGGTTCATTTTGTCTTGCTATTAGGGTTAGGGTTATGGTTGTAGTTAGGGTTTACATCATTGTTGAGGTTAGGTTAATGGTCAGGGTTTGGATTTACATCATGTTTAGTGTTACGGTTAGCGTTAAGATTATGATTAGGCTAGGATTTAGGTAATGGTTAGATTATGTGTAGGGTTATGGTTTATATCATAGGGCTATGATTAGGGTTAGGATTATAGTTAGGGTTTACATCATTGTTAGGGTTAGGTGAATGATTAGGGTTTGGTTAATGATTAGGGTTTGGATTTACTTCATGATTAGGATTAGGGATAGGGTTAAGATTGTGGTTAGGCTTTGGATTTATCATTATGGTGAGGATTATGTCTAGGGTTAAGGTTAGAGTTAGGATTATAGTTAGGGTTTACATCGTTGGTATGGTTAGGTTAATGGTTAGGGTTAAGGTTCTAGTTAGGCTTAATTTTTAGGTATATGGTTAGGATTATCTCTATGATTAGAGTTTATATCATAAGGTTAGGGTTAGGATTGCGGTTAGGGTTAGGGTTAAGGATTAGGTTTAGGATTATAGTTTGGGTTTACATCATTTTTAGGGTTAGGTTAATGGTTAGGGCTTGGATTTACATCATGTTTAGTGTTACAATTAATGTTAAAATTGTGGTTAGGCTTAGGATTTAGGGTTATGGTTAAGATTATATGTAGGGTTAGGACCTTTATATCATAGGGCTAGGGTGGTTATGGTTATGGGTTAGGGTTAGGATTATAGTTAGGGTTTACATCATTGTTAGGGTTAGGTTAATGATTAGGGTTTGGATTTACTTCATGATTAGGATTAGGGATAGGGTTAAGATTGTGGTTAGGCTTTGGATTTATCATTATGGTGAGGATTATGTCTAGGGTTAGGGTTAGAGTTAGGATTATAGTTAGGGTTTACATCATTATTATGGTTAGGTTAATGGTTAGGGTTATGGTTGTAGTAAGGGTTTATATCATTGTTAGAGTTAGGTTAATGGTTAGGCTTAGGATTTAGTATTATTGTTATGATTATTTCTAAGTTTAGGGTTTATATCATGGGATTAAGATTAGGGTTATGATTAGGATTTATGATTATGGTTAGTTTTACATTTAGGGTTAGGGTTTATATCACAACGTTAGGGTTAAGATTAGCATCAAGGTTAGGGTTATAGTTAAGTTTGTGATTGTGGTTCAAAGGATTAATATTTAAAATTATGGCTAGGGTTATGTCTATGGTTAGGGTTTATATCATAGGGTTAAGGGTTAGGGTTAGGATTATAGATAGATATTACATCATTCTTAGGTTTACGTTAATGGTTAGGGTTAGGGTCAGGGTCAAGATTATGTTTAGGCATATGATTTATGGTTATGCTTAGGATTATGTGTAGGGCTAGGGTTTATATAATAGGGTTAGACTTAGGGTTAGGGTTATAGTTGTGTTTTGCATCACTTTTAGGTTGGGTTAATGGTTAGGGTTTGCATTTACATCATGGTTAGGGTTAAGGGTAGGGTTAGGGTTAAGATTGAGGTTATGCTTATGATTTAGGGTTATGTTTAGGATTATGTCCAAGGTTAGCTTTTATATCATAGGGTTATGGTTAGGATTAGGATTATGTTTATGGTTTATATCATTGTTAGGGTTAAGTTAATGGGTACAGTTTGGATTTACAACATGGTTAGGATTAGGGTCCGGCTAATGGTCATGGTTTGCATCACTTTTAGGGTTAGGATTGTAGTAAGGGTTTATATCATTGTTAGGGTTAGGTTAATGATTAGGTTTTGGATTTAGGGTTTAAGGTTAGAGTTAGGATTAGGGTTACAATTATTGTTAGGGCTAGGATTTAATGTTACTGTTATGATTATTTCTAGGGTTAGGGTTTATATCATGGGCTTAGGATCAGGGTTAGGATTAGGATTTATGATTATGGTTAATTTTATGTTTAGGGGTACGGTTTATATCACAATGTCAGGGTTAAGGTTTATATTAGAGGGTTAGAGTTAGGGTTAAGGGTTAGGGTTAGGATTATAGTTAGGGTTTACAACATTGTTAAGGTTAGGCTAATAGTTAGGGTTTAGATTTATATCATGGTTAGGATTAAGGTTAGGGAAAGGGATAAGATTATTGTTAGGCTTAGGATTTAGGGTTACATTTAGGATTGTGTCTAGGGTTAGGGTTTATATTTATTGTTATGGTTATGGTTTGGATTTATATTTATGGTTTGCATCACTTTTAGGGTTAGGTTAATGGTTAGGATTAGGATTGCAATACAGGTTTACATCATCATTAGGGTTAGGTTAATGGTTAGGTTTTGGATTTAGGGTTCAGGTTAGGGTTAGGTTTACAATTGTTGTTAAGATTAGTATTTAGTGTTATTGTTATGATTATTTCTAGGGTTAGGCTTTATATCATGGGATTATAATTAGGGTTAGGATTAGGATTTACGATTATGGTTAGTTTTGTGTTTAGGGTTAGGGTTTATATCACAACATTAGGAGTGGGGTTAAGGGTTTAAGGTTTATATTAGAGGCTTAGAGTTATAGTTTTAAGGGTTAGGGTTAGGATGGTAGTTAGGGTTTACATCATTTTTGTGGTTAGGCTAATGGTTAGGGTTTGGATTTATATCATGGTTAGGGTTAAGGTTAGGGATAGGGTTAAGATTATGGTTATGCTTAGGATTTAGGGTTATGTTTAGGATTATGTGAAAGGTTAGGGTTAGGATTAGGATTATGTTTATGGTTTATATCATTGTTAGGGTTAAGTTAATGGGTACATTTTGGATTTACAACATGGCTAGGATTAGGGTTTGGCTAATGGTTATGGTTTGCATCACTTTTAGGGTTAGGTTAATGGTTAGGGTTAGGGTTGTAGTAAGGGTTTACATCATTGTTAGGGTTAGGTTAATGGTTAGGTTTTGGATTTAGGGTTTAAGGTTATAGTTACGGTTAGTGTTACGATTATTGTTAGGGTCAGGATTTAATGTTACTGTTATGATTATTTCTAGGGTTAGGGTTTATATCATGGGCTTAAGATCAGGATTAGGATTAGGATTTATGATTATGGTTAATTTTATGTTTAGGGGTATAGTTTATATCACAATGTTAGGGTTAGGGTTTATATTAGAAGGCTAGAGTTAGGGTTAAGGGTTAGGGTTAGGATTATAGTTAAGGTTTACATCATTGCTAAGGTTAGGCTAATGGTTAGGGTTTATATTTATATCATGGTTAGGATTAAGGTTAGGGAAAGGGTTAAGATTATGGTTAGGCTTAGGATTTAGGGTTACATTTAGGATTATGTCTAGGTTTAGGGTTTATATTTATTTTTATGGTTATAGTTTGGATTTATATCATGGGATTATAATTAGGGTTAAGATTAGGATTTACGATTATGGTTAGTTTTGTGTTTAGGGTTAGGGTTTATATCACAACATTAGGAGTGGGGTTAAGGATTTAAGGTTTATATTAGAGGCTTAGAGTTATAGTTTTAAGGGTTAGGGTTAGGATTGTAGTTAGGGTTTACATCATTGTTGGGGTTAGGCTAATGGTTAGGGTTAAGGTTAGGGATAGGGTTAAGATTATGGTTATGCTTAGGATTTAGGGTTATGTTTAGGATTATGTGAAAGGTTAGGGTTAGCATTAGGATTATGTTTATGGTTTATATCATTGTTATGGTTTATATCCTTATATAAGATAATAGGTAACTATTGTAGGATAATGTATTCATAACACTTATAATAATTTTTTATAAAATATTAAAAGAATCTTTATTATTATGTACTTTTCTTATGAATATTTTGTTTCCTTATTTTAATCTTTAGTTGAATTCTTATCAAACCCTAATGTTAATAAAATCAAATACTTAATTAAGGGTTTAACCTTTATAAAATAATTTGAAACATCAATAAAACATTTAAAAATTATTTGAATAATAATAAAATTAACAAAGGTTGTATCAAAATATACTTTATTAATAAATATATTAGATTAAGAATAAATGAGTATCATCAATAGTAATTTGATATTTCTATTTTTTTCTTATACTTATTTATGTAATATGTAAATTATTCATATATTTTAAAATAAAAGTTAAACTTATACTCTATAGGCATTAGTAAAAGTTAATTGATATTAAATTGTTATAGTATGCTTTTAGTTGTGAAATTGAAAAAAGAAAAGAAATTAATCTAAATAAATTAACAAAATTTCTATTCTACCCTTTTTGTTTTTGTATGAAAATCAATTCAAATTTTAAAATTAAAATAAATTTATTTTTAAATGTTGTTAAATGAATCAACAATTAGTTTTAGAATAAATTTAAAACTAAAATTTATATAAATTTTAATGATTAGAGTATGCTTTTTAATGTTTATCAAACCCTAATGGTAATCAATCCAAAAAATTAATTAAGGGTTTAAACTTTTATGATATAATTTGAAAAATTTAAAAACTATATCATTAGAGTTAACTTTAAGATTAGGTTAGGGTTTTAATTTAATTAGAGAGATTAGGTGTAGGGGTTAAGGTTATAGTTAATTAGAGTTTAGTGTTAACTTAAGGCTATAAATAGGTAACTATTGTAGGATAATGCATTCATAACACTTATTGTCATTTTTTATAAAATATTACAAAAGTCTTTAATATTATGTACTTTTCTTATGAATATTGTTTTTCCTTATTTGAATTTTTTTATGAAACAATTACCATGAAACTTTTTGTTCTAATGAAATAAATACATTTTAAAATAGCTTCAAAATTTATTATAATTAAAATATAGACATTTTAAAATAGTTAAAAGTTTCTTATCATTAAAATTATCTTACTCATAACCTTTATTCTAACCCTAACCATGACAGTAAGAGTTTAACCTTTATATAACTTTCAATTAGAGTAAGCTTTTATTCTAACATTGAAAAAGCAAAGAAATTAATTTAGACATATAAGAAACATTTTTAAACATTTTTATTCTACCTTTTCTTTTTGCATGTTGTAAAATAGAAGCCTCTCCAATGCATTGATCTCCTCATTGCTGCAATTCAAATGCGTTTATTAAAATTGAAAATAATCTATTCATAAAGATAATGAAAACATACGATTCTAATGAAATATTAAAATCTCAATACTCACTACTGCAACATATACAAAATATAAAATGCAAAACCCTAAATTAAATACAACAAAACCAAACATTATATAAAAACCTTAAATATTTTGAAAGTGATGATAGCAATAGGCAAATGCACAAATCTATAATTCATATACCAGTCACTCGCAATCACGAGAAGAATAATTCACAAATGAATAAATGCTAAAGAATCCCTCTGCAACCCCAATCCAGATCAACCCTCCTCTACCAACAAATTTGTATTAGTTATTCATACAATAATAATATAAAAATCTACTTTCATAGTAAATATGTGGTTAATTTGGATTCACCATGCATTGCACTGCATATCATTGCAAAACATTATTAATTAAAATGACGCATTGAAAATAAGATATCCATTTTTCATTTTTTCATTTCTTACTTTTTCTTTTTATCATTCTTAAGTAGATTAAACTTCTTTAAAAATACCCATTATATGTAAAAAACTTTATATTTTAAATATAATGTAAAATAATAAATAAAACTGAGAAACACATATTAGGTTATAATCATTAAAAAGAATAAAACGTGCAAAAATAAAGCTTTTAGCGTACTTAGCAGCATTAGAGAGTGTATTGAATGAGCAAAAAAATTTCAATCTTCTGTAAAACATTTTTATTTGATGGGGGTAAAAAAATAAAAATAAAAAATAGGAAAATGATAGGAAAAACGTACTGAAAATCTGACAGTAAAAAAATAAAAATAAAAAATAGGAAAATGATAGGAAAAATGCACTGAAAATCTGACAGTAAAAAAATAAAAATAAAAAATAGGAAAATGATAGGAAAAATGCACTGAAAATCTGACAGTTCATACCATGATGTATAATTTTTTACCTTTGATTTGTAAAAAGAAGTCCCTCATTTTGAATAAGTAACACTTTTGGTATAAAAATTGATTACAATATAATAATTTATGTTTAGAATCAAGAACCTAAATTTAAGGTAAAAGAGAGGAGTAAAGAGATAAAAATATATGCATAATAAAACTATACCTAATTCTTTAGAAGTAGTAGCCTTAGCATTAAATAATCCCATGTTCTTGTTTACTCTAATATGTGCAAAGAGTAGTTTTTATAGAGGTAGTGACCTCATAGATTGTTCCATTAGATTAAGTAGTTACACTTAGAGTTTTGATATCAATTACTAAAATATTTAAATTGTGGTGATTTATGTTTAGAATCAAGAACCTAAACTTTAGGTAAAAAGTAAATTATAATAGTAAAGAGAAATACTTAGAGTTTACAAAGAGAGGAATATATGCATAATAAAACTATACCTAATTCTTTAGAGCTAGTAGCCTTAGCATTAAATAAACTCATGTTCTTATTTATTCTAATATTAAAAAAACTCATTTGCAAAAGTGTAGTTTTCAGAGAGGTATTAGATTAAGTAGTCACACTTAGAGTTTTGACATCAATTATTAAAAATATTTAAATTGTGGTGATTTTTTTTACTATTATAAATCTTTTAGAAAATGTCTAGTAATTTAATAGTGTAAAGGAAAAGTAAAGTATAATGACAAGGTTCCATTGGTAATAAGTGGTTACAAGTGCATGTAAAAATAAATATTATAGTGTAATGCGTTTAAAAAAAAGAGAGAGTATGATGAAAGAAAAAGTAAAATAAATTGTTTATATTTTATATTTTAAGAGATTTTCATATGTCTATTGTGAAATTATCATACCTCAAAAACAAGGTATGCTCATCATCAAAATAGATCATATTTAATCCAATGCACAATCACAAGTCCCTATATATATACCATCCTACATAAATAAATCCTACCAAATAACATATACATATTACTAAAAAAAAATCTAAAAAGCTATAATACCTCCAATACCATTATATCCAATAAAAAACACATACATCCTATAAAACTCTCACTTCATTGAATATTTACATCTAAAATCAAACAATACATCTAAAAATCTACTAAGAACATTCATATAATTCTTTATCACATAATGCCAAAAAATGTTCACTTTCAAATTGACAGTGTGACTTTAATAAAATGACCTTTACTATCATTTATATTCAAATGTCAAAGAAAAATCACTTTCAAATTTGGCTTTTTCCTTTATTAAAATGACCTCTCAGCCATTTGTTTTCAATAAGTTAAATAAGCAGTCGTGAATTAAATGAAATGCTTCTTTTCACAATAATTTTCACTACACACAAAAGATATAACTGAGCTTTCCACGGGATTCGGTGTCATCTAAGATAAACAATACATAGGTACCCAACAATACATTATGGTACAATATGGGTGCGCATAGACAGAAGTCAATAGATCTGGGTGTCCCAGCTGATGCCGCTGATTTTTCCGCGCAATTCCGGGTCATTGAAGGACTGACCGAAAATGTCATCAACAGGGTGTATCGCTGCATTTACATACCCAAGAATACAAGATACCATTCAAAGTGTACCTGCTCATGCCACGTCATACACATTCTTCTTACGCAAACAAGACGCTATACATAACAAAATGGAAGCCATCCAGGGAGGCTTGTGACCACAAATTTCAATACTCTTCGTTGCTGTTGGAAGCGCAGAGATATGTCAGAACACAACATACTTTTATTATCATTTCTGGGAGTAATCGCAATCGCACTGGTTTCAGCTGCGGCAGATGACCCACAGATTACTTACCTCGGCTCTGGATGTAGCGAGAGTCTAAACAGGACTTACAAAAATTTTACTGCTTTCAATAACAATCAAGCTGCTGTTTTCGGATCGCTTGTCTCAAATCTGTCTTCTAATGGATCCCATTTCGCCACTTCAGTCATCGACAACGGCACCGCAGATCCAGTGTATGGACTTGTTCAATGTAGAGAATATCTCACACCTAACGAATGCTTACAGTGCTTCACCGCAGCCAAGGCTAAAGTGAAGGAGTTTTGTCCTAAATCTAATGGAGCAAAGATTCATCTTGATGGCTGTTTTCTGCATTTTGAGAATAACACTTTCTTTGATGGGGGGGAAGACGGTGGAGATGATAAGAATTGCTCCAGCGTGTCTGAGACTGTAGACTTCTCCAACACAGCGCATGGACTACTAAGTCGGCTCATACAAAACGCTTCTACAAACGATGGCTATGCTGTCGGCTCCCTCAACTCTATCTATGCTCTTGTTCAGTGCGTCAAATCCCTTAACAACGACACATGCCAATCTTGCCTCAGGGATGCTCGGGAGCATCTTACAACAAATTGCCTTCTCACCCAGGAAGCCCATGCTTTGATGGCTGGTTGTTTTATTCGCTATGCAAATTATCCTTTCTTTTCTCATAACCTGGCCGGTACGACCAATTGCTTTTAACAACAAATTATGTTTTTGAATCCTGTATCTTACATTGAATCAGTCTTTCTTTCATATATATGTGTGTTTGTGTGTTTAACAGCGTCCACAGAGAATGAAAATCGGTCAAAGTCCAAAAGAGTGCCTATATTGTTAGGAAGCGTTGGGAGGGGAGTTTTGTTGGCGGCGGTGTGTGTTGCTGTGCTTTGTAGATATTGCCAGTGCCGCCAGAGGTTTAAGAGCATCATCCCTGTCTTTGCCAAAACAGGTACTCTAAAATTCCATTCTTCTCAACAAATGATTTGGGAAAAAATAAGAATCTAATGGTCTATGAAGAAGGAGGGGGTACTAGAAAAATCTTGATTTATAAATGTTTAGACTATGTTTAGACTTTTGATTTATAAGTATTCAAATATAAATAAAGCTGATTTTTTTTTCAGTTTGTGAGAACAGAGCATTTGATGATGTACAGAAAATAGTTAATTAAAATTGTGAAATTTTGAGTTTAAGATATCATTAATGTAATTTTTTAAAATTTAGGCTGTGTGATGTTTTCTATCATCAAAGTATTGTATCATATTTTATGATCTATTCTCTTCTCTGGTTTTAATATATCCTACTGAATCATAGAATATGATCTGAAAAATTGATAATCAAAATTAATATATAATCAAAATCTATAAAAAAATAATCAAAATTTTTAACTTAAAATAAAAAAGTTTACATAAATATCCAAACTTCTATTGACATTCTACTTTCCTCTTTTGTTCCACACCCTGTGATAGCATGAAGAAGAAAATTTTCTACTGAAGAAGTCCTTGATTTGAAAAAGAGTTTCTTAAACTGATTGACAACTCATGCATTGATTGTAATTGATTTCTAAATTCAACTGTGTAAAAACTGATTGACAACTCATACATTGATATCTCCACCCTAGATCCATCTTTACTGAGTTGTTGGATTGCATCAAATAGATTGTTTCTATTGAAATTGCTAAAATTCTCCTTGTTGACAGAGACAACCAATAATATTGTAAAAAAATCTCTATCAATGAAGTAATTTCCTCAACTAAATTTTTGATCACTATCTCCATCTTGTCAAGTGCATTGAATTTTACATTTGAATTGCCATAAAAAATGACCCTTATGCCCATAAGATGTTTGTATGTACATCTAGTGGGACCTTGAGTATTCAGAATGGAAAAATTCAAATCTGAAGTACTCCTTACCTCATAGAGTTGAAAATTGCTAGCAAAGATGGTGACATTCCGCAAATTTAATTAAATAAAATGTGACTGAAATAAAACGTATAATATTTTGTGCAGAAGAGGATCTGGAAGCCAGAGAAGCAATCGAGCAAGTTACAATTTATAATTACGAAACTCTTCGAGATGTAACTGCTAATTTCGATCCCAGTAATCTACTTGGAAAAGGGGGATTCGGCGAAGTTTACAAGGTTTATATTATTATTATTATAGTATGAAGTGAACAATATTGGCTTCTTGGATTGGCTAGATTCTATCCTGAAGGGGAATCCCACGTTTCCACCAAAGTTGGAGGAACAATGTAAGTGTATTTACAAAATTCTATCAATGCTACACCACAAGTTTGTAGATTATACTATCATATTTATCAAACAGAGGTTATACTGCGCCTGAGTATGTCGTTCGTGGACAATTAACAGAAAAAGCTGACGTCTATAGTTTCGGGGTGGTGGTTCTTGAGATTGTTAGTGGAAGAAAGTGTATAGATCAAAAGTTGCCAGATCCTCTTCAGCTTCTTTTGCAATGGGTGCGCTCTCAATCTTCTCACCTCTTATTGCTCTATGATTTGTTCAAGACTAATCAAAGACATATATTAATATAATACATTGAATTATTTGGTGGTTGTAGATTTGGCAACTCTATGAGAGCGATAAAATATTGGAAATGGTTGATCCGAAGTTGAAAGGAGAGTACTCACAAGAGCAAATGGTGAGAGTTATAACAATTGCTCTACTGTGTGTAAAAGCATCTCCATCCCAGCGTCCAAGTATGACCCAAATTGTATCAATGTTAACAAGTAACTCAGAGATAACTGATCAGCCTACCAAACCGGCGTTTCTAGAAAGTAATGTAAATGACAGAACTCCAACTTCTTCGTCAAGGGATTCAGCAGGATCTCATGGATCTGTTAATGTATCTTTATTCGCTCGTTAGTTATTCCTTTTCACTACTAAGTCATTATTTCAGCATAGAACTAGCTAAGGACTATAGATACAGAAAATCATAAGTTTTGTGTATGGCAATCTATATTAACATTGAGTTCGTTTATCAAAATTAAAGATCCAAGCCTGTATTTTGTATGTCGTCGCCATAAATTTGAGTCTGAATAAAATTAAGACATTATCAACACTAGTTAATGGGATGCTCACACAAACTGAAGATTCAACAATTTAGCTAAATTACAATGGTTCTTGTTTATGCTTTTGTAAGTGTTTTGATTTGTATTTAAGAATTTATTTCATTTCTAGAACAAGAGATTAGTTCACGTAATTGAAAATAGATTTATAAACTTGTTTTTTTTTTTTGGTATATCTGTATTAATAAAAAATATTTTTTATTTTTCTTTTTATTTTTTAAATTTATTTTAATTATATAGATTAAAAATATAGTTTTTATCTTTGTTGAGTTAGATTAATAATTTTCATTCTATTTTAGATACTCCTTTTACTAGTTTATAAGCTTCATCTTGATCATATCTTTTCTAAGTTGCTAGTGTTAGAATCTTTCCATTCTTATTCTAACTTCTAAGATAAGCTTGCATAAGTGGATTTCCTTTGAGACTTACAGTTGTTTGGATGTATGCCTACATCCTAGATAGAATTTTCTATTTCAATTGGTCTCCCTTGCACAATAAATTGAACTGTCTTCTATTTTAAGTTAATAATGAGAGATTAATGGAATGTTTGTCTTAGCATATTCTATGCATTTAATGTTTTCTCATTTAGCCTATTCAATATTGTCATTCATCCAATTGATTCCCAATTTCTACAGGGTGTCATAACTTCATTTTAAATGAAAATTTGGTAGGGTAATTTTGCAAGTCAGTTTTTTTGAACTTTTTATGCAATTTCTATTTTGGCCACCAATGTTTTTGTTTGATCTATGAGTGTTTGGTATGTTGAAGGCATGATATCCTTACTTTTTGCGATATTCTTACTATGTGAGGTCATGTTCTATTATTTTTTTGGACCACATTTGGGTGAAGAAGGTGCGATTGTTGAGTTCAAAAAGAAAATAAATATAAACATAAACATAAACAACAAAACTAAAAAGAGACAATCATAAAAGCACATAACATAGTAAGTTTTGTGGTTCACCATTAAAGCTACATCCACAGGAAAGTGAGGCAATATATTCTATTCATTGTTACAACAAATACAACTCTCAATATTCATCATATATAGAAATTATTTTACTCTCAAAATATGATGAGTCGCCAAGGAGATAAAGAGGAATAGTCAGGTGACTATTGGAGTTCATATACTCAACAATCTCCCACTTGAAGTCCAACCCATACAACCATGAATATTGATGTCCCCTTCTTTTCCAGTCTTATTGCTACATTATAGCCAAGCCCAAAAAGGCTTTGTGAGATTTTAAGGACACTTCAAATGACTCTTCACCGCACCAAATCAGAATCAATAAAAGTTAGCAACTAATCATCTTCTCTTTAAAATGACAAAACATTTTCAAAACTAGCCACATTGTCATCTGACACAAGATAGACTCTATCAACTTCGTAAAGTTTACTATTTTCTTCCAATTGCTTGATAAAATTATCAAAAAATCTTAACAAATACCACTTAAACTTTGGACACACAATTCATGCCCCCAAAAAGAAGCCCTTCATTCAGCTCAAAAGTTGAAACCTTTGCAAGATATTTTTCACATGAACTTTGTGTTGCCTCAATCAAGTTATTCACTAATGTTTCAAATTTTTATCTAGTCATTGTAATGTTCCTGATGCATTTTCTTTGATAAAAGGTAGATTAATCTCTATCCGAGAAGAAGATGATAGTTCCACTTTAATTTTTTCTACAACTTCTCGTAGCCTTGCAATGCTAACTTTTCCCGAGAGAAATCAAATTTTTACTAAATTCTTGAACTTAAAGACCACATTCTTATTCATGCCATATAAAAATGAAGCTACAATTGACTCATTAATTATTCTTTTAACTTGCAATCCTATAATTTTACCACCAATCTCATTTTCTTGATTTTGGCGATGCAATTTTGGATTAGATGTTTCGTTGGATTTAACCAAGGTGCCTTGACCATGAGATGACCCCATGACCTTTGTGTTGGCTTCTCCCCTAGTTGAGGCCACATGTAGAAAGGATTCTCTATTTTTAGAAGCCACATCTCGATGGAATTCTCCACTAGTTGAGACCACATGTTCGCTGCATTTTCCACTAGTCAACACCAAATCACCATTGGCTTTTTCACTAGTTGGGCCCTTATCTTCACCGGCTTCCCCAGTTGATATAAAATATATGATGGCTTCCCTCATTGTGATCATTGTAGGTCTTTTTAAGGATATAAACCCCAAGAAACGATAATAGCATCTTCTAGTAGAGCCATAGAAAGGAGCATTTCTTGTCAAAACATGCCAAAATTATCAACCTCTACCCACTTCTTGAATCTTTCCTTCTGTGCCATTCTTTGAAGATTGTGAACATCATAGTAAAGCTAGACATCAAATTTATTCTTTGCAATAAATTCAAATTCTAGAAGTGAATGAATTGTGTTGATGTCAGTTTGAGAGTTTCTAGGATTTCACTCTCCAAAATTAAGATTTTTGCGGTGCTCCCCTTCTTTTTCAAAGACAGAATCAATTTCTCTCTTTTCAGTAGCCTTAGCAGCTAGTGCTAGCTTGGATAGAAATATGCAACTTTATCATTTGGTACTATTTCCAACCTCACTAAATCTGACGCTAGAGTATGAGCTTTTGTTAAATTAGCAGTCTTTTTCTTCATCTACTTGATTTTTCTCCTGAGTTTCCTTCTCGTGCAATTCTTCCTTCACCAATTTACTTGGCCCTCTTATTTGTCATCATCTTGTTCTTCAACAATGTCTCTAACTCGTTGGAATGGTAAATTAATTATAACCAATTTTATCAATACAAACCACCACCAACCCATGTCATCACTGACTAGTAATTGCACGTCCACCTCAATTGTCCACCATTAATGCTAGCTTTATCTTATCTTTTGTATTGATCAGTACAACCTTATTCCTATGTAGCAAACCTTATCACTATGATGTATTTGGCTATAAATTAATGGACTGAGCCTGTACATTTTAGAGCTCTTTTTGAGTTTCTCCTCCTATACATGTTTTTAACATGGTATTAGAGTCGAAAGCTTATATTTTTCTTGAGAGGCAGAATACCCCAAGTAGTGCAAGATTGGTGATTTCTAATATCACAAAATTTCCAAGTTGCTTGCAGAATTTTTCAACCAGTGAGCCAACACGCATAAGTTAGAATCCAAGGAGAGCAAGATTTGAGAGTTCAACCTACAAAATTCTAATAAAGTTGAAGAGCCAGGTTATTTAATCGTTGCTAGAGCTGAAAGATCAAACCACAATTGAATTGCAAGATTGTATATTTTTATTAAAAAAAAAGAAAGAGTTGATTAAAGTATTGTTGTAGAAGAATACAACCATTGTGTGAGAAAAGAAAGGGCTATAGAGGATTCTCACTTTATGTTGGTTTTGGTTTTAGAATGGAGCAGGTTTTAAACTAAGTTTTTTTTCTCATCTGGAAAACAAAGAAAATCACCCAATGTTGTTTCCACCAAAGAAAGGATAAGTTGACCACCGATGAAGACATCTGCAGAGAGAGAAAACGATTGATGCCAACCCAAAGTGCGAGGGGATCATAGTTGAGAAGGAAGTTACTAAAGAAAGAAGAGAATACACCAATAGAGTGCAAAGTCCGTAGTAGTTAAGAAATCTGTGAAGAGTTGTTTTGTATTGTCTTGTCTTTGTATTCTGATTTTCCTGGTATTAGATTGTTAAGCATGTAAGATTGTTAAGCAGTTTGAAATATCGCCACCACTAAAAGGAGTATGATCACTATTTTTTTTTTGTTGGAGATCAAATCATTGAATATGATTGTTGATAGAATAATTCATAACAGAATTAGTATATGTGCCAAAGATTTTTAATCATAAACAATAGGGTTGATCCAAGAAGTTGGGTCCCAATTAGGGGGAAGTGTGTGCGTTGGAAAGAACACCACTAGAAATGGGGACCCATATTTTAGAAAATAGGTACGTGTTATGCTGTGGCACCCAAGCCAAAAATTCATAAAACAGGCCCTATTATTTTTTTTTATATTCACTATCGTGGAATCTGGAGGTGTCCTTGCTGAAGTGAGAATAATCCCCCAGTGTGTACGACCCACTCACAAGGTAGCAACACACACAGAGTTGACACAACCGGGGACGCAAACTCAAGACCATGGGGAGCATACCCACGCCTTAAGTTGCGATCCATGACTGGGCGAGCTAGGGCTGAAGCCCCGACCCTATTATTTAAAAAATAGGGCCCCATTATTTACAAAATGGGGCCCCATTTTTAAAAATATATAGTTTTAAATAACGAGGCCTCGTTATTTAAAAAATGGGACCTTGTTTCGTAAAAAAAAATATATTTTTTTAAGCCTACAAACTCATTTTCACACTTTATATAACAGCCCCTGTTACATTTAAATAATGGGGACCCATTATAGAACAAGGCCCCATTATTTAAAATTTTAAAACCAAACCACCATGTGCCTTGGGATTTGGGTCAAGTAAGGCCTAGAATGCCCAAACCTAAGCCTTGAACCTACAAGTGCAAGGTTGGACTATTTGAGTAACAAAATACTAACTTATGCCATTTGTTTGATGCCTTTTTACACAATTATCAAACAAAATTAAAACCCATTAGAGATTATGTTTTGTAGATTCCAAATATATAATTTTTTTAAGATTTGAATTTTTTGTATTTTTGAATCAATTTGTACTAGATCCATTCCATAAACTTGAAATATCAAGTTTTCTTATTTATTTAATAACTTTTTATTTTTTTACCTTTTTGAAAAAAAATATATGACATCAATCTACATAGAATTCTTTTCTAAATTAAAAAAAAAATCAGAAAATGATAATTTTAGGTCAAATCATGGTGGATAGACTTGGAAGCCTTAGGAAGAGGAGATAGAGAGGTGAGCTAAGAGATAGAATATAATGAGAGAGTTCATAAAGAGAGACTGGTAGTGGGGGGGAGAAACAGAGAGGGGATAGATAGAGAGGTGAGAGAACTAGAGGGGGAGAGAGAGGTGAGAGACCAAGATGGGGAGAGAGAAGGGTGAGATAGATAGACGGGGACAAAAGAGGAGAGAGGTGATGGCCTAGAGAGGAGAGAGAGAACAAAGAGAAAGAGAGGGTTAAGGAGGGAGGAAGGAAGAGGTAGATAGGGAGCGAGTGAGAGACCTAGAGAGAGAGAGAGACAAGGAGGTAGGGGAGAGAGGTGGAGAGGGAAGAAAGAACTATAGAGGTGAGATACCTAAACTCGGGGGAGAGAGAGAAGGGGGTGGGGGATAGATGTGAGAAAGATAGAGGGAGAGATAGAGGGAGAGAGAGAAGTGGGTAATGAGATAGGGATGGAGTGGTAGAGAGGTAAAGAGTGAGTAAGAAAGAGACCTAGATAGAAGAGAGAGAGAGAGGGGGGTTGGTAGGGAGAGGTAGTGATCGAGAGAAGGGAGAGAGTGGGGAGAGAAACAATAAGAGAATGAGAGATGAGAAGAGAAAGGGAGGGATGTAGGGATAGAGATTGGAGTAAGGAGGAAATATGAGGCAGAGAGGGAGAGAAGGTGGGAGAGACCTAGAGAAGGGAGAGAGAAAGAGAAGTATCAATAGAGAGGGAAATAGATAGGAAGGTAGTGAAAGGTAAAACCTCAAATATTGATCATCAATCATAAACCCTAAACTATAAGCCTTAATATAAGTGGGAGAGAAAGAAAAAGAGAAAGAGAATAGAACCAATGTAAAAAATAGTGTGCTAGCATTATTTATCACTAGCCTTATGTCAATACATTTTTGTAACCCTATAATAATACCCTAAACCCTTAGGTACCTCAATTTTATACCCTGAACCCTATATCCTAAACCCTATATCCTAGATACATAGATGGGTAGAGAGAGAGCTGAGATAGACACAGTGGGACAAAGAGAGTTGGTTAATGAGACATGGATACAGAGGTAGAGAGGTGGAAAGGAAGGGAGGGAGAAACCAAGAAAGAGAGAGAGACAAAGATAGATAGAGACAGAGACAAAGAGAGATAGAGAGAGAGACATAGACAGAGACTGATAAAGACAGACAAAGAGATAGAGATCGAGACAAAGATAGAGACAACCACACACACACAGATAGACAAATAGATAGACAAATAGACACACACACACACACACACACACAAAGGTGGGGAAGGTAGAGGGAGAGGGAGGTAAGGAGGGAGGGGGAGATAGAGAGGGAAAGGGGAAGAAAGGGAGAGACCTAAAAATGGAATGGAGGGAGAATGGGAGATACATGAGAAAAAAGAGAGAGGCAAGTAAGAAGGAATGGAGGTAGAGGTTGACATAGAGGGCATGAGATACCTTGGGAAAGAGGAGATAGAGAGGTGAGGGTGGGGAGAGAAGAGGAGGAGAAAGTTCATAAAGGGATAGAGGTAAAGAGAGGGAGGGAGGGAGACAATTGGACCTAGTTCACTAATAGGTTTGTAGTTGGGCCTATTGATTCATTCTTAAATGTAGGGTTGATGTAAATGGTTTTTGATTCCTAGTGTACATAATTTGACTAGTGAATCCCATTTACCACCTTACATTTTGGTGTACCCAACTCTTATTACATTTTTTTAACTTCTAATTTTTAGATTCAAATCTGGTTTTTTCATGAAATTTCCAAATTTAGAAGCATTAATTTATGAAATTTACTACTTGCTTTGGTTAATAAATAACATCACTATCACTTCATATAGCATTTTAATTTTGAAAAGCACAGAAAAATATGTTTTATATCCATTATTGTGTCTTTAGACTACATTACTATTTTGAATGCTTTATTTCATTATATTTCATCATTTAATTGCATTAGTTCTAGAACAAGTTTTTCTTTTCCTAGATTAGAAAAATAAACAAAATCAACCCATATCTTGAAGAAAGAAAGCTTATCCAACCATGTTGAATCTCCTTTTACAATATTTTCATGCATTTGATAAGCCATTTAATAGTGATTATTTTGATATGTTAGATAAAGCCCTTGATGATTTCATATCAATTAAATCATCCTCTACATCTCCCAAAACTCATCCCACTCATGAGGACATTGTGACTCAAGAAGTTGATATAGTTAACAATTCCCTTGATGTCACTTTACCTTCTATTCATTCCAATGCCCTCCATTCTAGATATGAGGCCCTAATGAACCATGCATGTCCGTTTTACTGCAAGAAGAAGATACCATTATCACTTCCTATAATTATCTCTCTCTTGGAGATGAAGCATTGAAGAATGATTATTTTTCCCAAAAATACCCCCCCCCCCATGGGAATACTTTGGTGCAAGAGTAACATGAACTAGATCTTGATTGGTAGAATCTTGACGCTTTGATGGACATAGAGGCATATCCCAAACCTAGACACTACTTTTCTTATCAAGACATTTCAATGGATTAGCAAGATTCTATATAGGAAGTTTATCATTAATTTCAATGGGATTTTTTGCACCAATTACAAAGATAATGAAAGGTAATAAAAAGGAATTTGTTTAGATAGATGCACTAGAGAGGAGTTTTAATATTTTGAAGGTAAAGGTGATGGAACAACCCATGTTAGGACTTCCCAGTTTTGGAAAAGTGTCCCAAGTTGATTATGATGAAAGTGGGACAACAAAAGGGGAAATTCTAAGTCAAGAGGAAAAACGAATATCTTACTTCAACGAGAAGCTAAATAAGGCAAAAATAAAATACTGCATGTATGATGATGAGTTCTATGCAGTTGTCCGGGCACTCAAAAAGTGGAGACAATACTTTCTACGAAAGGAGTTTGTGATGTAAACAGATCATCATGCATTACAATTAATCAATAGATAAGGTAAATTGATTGAAAAACTATTACTACTTACTAAGATTGCCATTAGTCTTATGTTCAAAGTTATTCTATGTATTCTAGTCGTTTACTACTACCGAATCATGCAGTCGGTAAGCACAGTGCAGTCGGTTATAGAAGAAACTAGTCTCAGAGCTTAGTGTACACCGAGCTGTCTACCAAGTAACACTCTATGTCTACCGAGCAGCAAGAATGATATATCGAGTGAACACACACCGAGTGAAACGTGTTACAAAGATCGAGGAACATGTAACCGTTATCACATTGGAAATTGCACTTAAAGATTGTGTATGATTTTGAGGTCATCTAACCAATGAAATATTTTGCATGGTTATTCATTCGAGAAATCATGTTTGTAAGATCGAAGCATGGACCATATCACCGACATAAGAAATCTATTTATACAACATGAATTCAAGATTAGACATGTGTGCATGTGTGTATGAAGCAAGACATATACAAAAAGGAAAATCATGAGAAATTACAGAGTATTATGACTGTTACAGTTGATAGAGAAACATAGAGGTCACCAAGAAGGATTTCAAAGAACAGTCAAGGAACAGAGTAAACAGAAGGGCTTACCGAGTTAATATATGGATTATCGAGGTATGCTATAAGCAAGGTAATATCATTTTGAGCACATAGAATCTGCTATAACATTTCAGATGTAAAGTTGCGGATATTTTGTAAAGATTTGATTGTAATATTTTGATTTGTAAGAAAAACCTCTAACAAGGTAAAAGACTCTAACTAAGTCTATAAATTGTAAAGCCTCTAACTAGGTACATCATTTAGAATAAGTGTTGTAAAATCCTTTAGCAAGGTAGATCTAATAGATCTTGATACTCCTAACAGGGTAAGCTATCAGAAATAGCTAAACATGTAGCTCTAACCGAGCAACCTTTATTATTGCAGTAGTGAAGTTGTGGGTGTCATCCCCACTGCAGTTTTTCTCTCTAACCAAGAGTTTCTGTGTAACCAAAATATATGTGTAATGGAGTGAATCATGTATGATTGTTATTTATTTGTTTTAGCATCATATTATGTTTCAACAATATTTAGTTTATGCTTAATAGTAAAGTTATTGTTGAAGAAAAGTTTTGAAGTACTGATTCACCCCTCCCCTCTCAGTACATTAGCTTTCCATATTGGGCCTAACAATTGGTATCAGAGCTTGAATCTTGAAAAAAGGTTTAACTGCCTAAAGAGAAAGATCTTATCAATGGAAGGCTATAAACAATCTCGGAGAATTGTACATCTGCAAGAAGAGCTAGATCATGCTAATCACATGATTGCAGACATGCAAAGAAAAATACTAGTGGAACAAATTGAGACATCATCTGAGAACAGTATGTCTGAAGAGACTGAAGAAATGATTGAAGTGTTGAAAGAAAAGAACAAAGCACTGACTGGTCAGCTAAAAGCAATGAAAAGAGAACATGAGCATTTCAGCACACAGATGACTGAAAATCTTAATGCATTGAGGATAGCCGAGGATAAAGTAAGAGATCTAGAAAGAGAGAAACAACAACTTGAAGCATTAGTATCTAAAAAGAATGATGAAATCATAAGATTGATTGTGATTCAACAAAATCTGTTAGATCAACTAGGTTATGCACATCATGAAGCAAATCTGAAAGATGATGAGAATCAAGCATTGAAACTTGAAGTATCAAGGTTGACTGATGAACTTGAAATAGAGAAGAAATCCAAAGAAACACTGAAGAAGAGTTATGAAGCATCAAAGATGCTGGATGAGCAACTGAATACAAGAAGACCCAATAAAGATGCAAGACTCGGTTACAAAGGAAAAGACTCTACCGAGAAGGGAATTCATACTATCGAGAGAGGAGAATCATCAAAGCAAGCTGGAATCAAGAAGAACATCAAAGGAAAGAAGCCTATTTGCAACTACTGTGGAAATCAAGGTCATACTGCCAACATGTGCCAAATAAGAAAAGGTAAGCAACCGAATGTCACTAAGTCCAATGGTTATTGTTACAATTGCAATAAATATGGTCACACATTTAAGCAATGTAGGACAAAGTCTGTTAACAATTATAAGAAGGCAAAATTCAAAGGGTTTTGTAAAAATTGCAATAGATATGGACACAGTATCGAGAAGTGTTGGTTTAAGCAAAAGAACTATATGTGGTCTGCACACCGAGCAAATACTAGAAGCTACCAAACTCATAGAGATCTTAACCGACCATATGCTGCAGTACCATGGGATTACAATACAAGGATATGGTGTGAATGTTGTGGAAGATATGGACATATAAGTGCCAACTGCTTTATAAGGTTTGGAATGAACAACCGAAGATCATGGAGAAATCCTGGTATGGCATGTTTTCATTGTCACAAAGTTGGACACTTGGCTAGAGATTGCAGAGATCAACCTAGAGGAGACACTGAAGAAATAAAAGGCAAATTACAGATGATTTGGAAAAAGAAGGAAATTGTGTCAAATGAAGAAAGCACCTTACCTACCGAGCTAGGTGCATCTATTCCAAATTAATCGGTAAAGGTATGAAGGGACTGCATTCTCTCAAGGTTAAATCTTTAACAATTCCTATTTTAGTATGTACTTAATTCAAAATTTGCATAGCTAAGATGTATTAGTAAGTTTGAAATTCTATCAAAGTCTTTTGGAGCACTATACAGGAAATCTATCAAGTCGATAACCACAGGAAGCATATTTAGTCGGTAAATGAAGGAAATCTGGCTACTCGGTTAAAGCGCAAAAAGGAAAGTAAATCAGTTTAGTGGAACCGAGTGCATTTAATGTTTTTGACCTAACCTGCACGGAGCCCAATAAGGTATATTGTGTACTTAAAGCATTTACACGGTCATTTTACACTTACCAAGTTTTCAAGAGAGCAGAGCAAAGCGATTCAAAGGCGATCAAACCTCCTCCAAAGCGAAATTCAAGGTATTTACTTCAATCTCAACGCATTGTTCAGTTGGTTTACCGATCATATCAGTTGAAGATTTCTGTTTCATATTTGTTAAGAGGAAAAGCGTCTGCCATTTGAAAGTTTTCAAACCCTGAGGATCTTTTGTTAATTTTTATCTGAAATCTACAAATGGCACCTAAGATCCAAGAGCCCATTGTTGTTAAGAATGTTGAAAAGCCCTCATTGAAATACTCTCTAACTCCCAAAGTAGAATCGGAACCGGATGACAAAACTGCATTCTCACTCATCCCAGATAGAGTTTTACTAGTTGAGGATGTTAGATTCTTCACCAAATGTCGAGTTGAAGAACTAGGTCATGTTGAAATCAAAGACACCTATGATGAATTGTGCACCGATGGGAAATTGGATAGCAAGTATGAGCACATTAAGATCAAGGGATTGACTGAAGCCCTAACCTATCCCCGTGTCTTCAAACCCTAGTGGGTCAATTTTGTTCTAAGCAGAGTTCACGATGATTTCATGTGGTTAGAGGAGCAACCATTCAAAATCACCAAGGAAATCATTCATCTAATCACCAGTTACCCTATTTTTTATCATGCCCGAGCTCAGAAGATGATATCACAAAAGGAATTGATCACCTTAATCGGAGTGGAATCAGATTGTAGAGGATTGAAACTAAATAATGTAACTGATGCAGAGCTAAAGTTTTCTATTAGAGTGATAGGTTATTGTTTCTTCCAATCGGCAAGGGAAAACAATGTACCTTGTGCAGCAGTCGACTTAGCATACAAAATTGTGAAAAAGGGAATGAAAATTGATCTTTGTGAAGTATTGCTGAAAAACCTATTTGAGAATCTGAACACCATCAGGAAGCCGAAGAAGAACAACTCGGCCAATACACTAAAGTTTGGATCACTGTTAGTATGCATGTTTTTCTATTTTGAAAAATTCTTTTCATCAGTCGGTAAAGTAGTTTGGGAGCTACACCGACCAGTCACCCATCAAATCAATGACTTTATCAAATGTCTAGGTGACAACTTCAATGATATTATGGATGATTATTTCAGCAATTTTCAAGAGAAGATGCATAACAGGTATAGAATTCCGCCCCAGCTAGTGGAAAAATAGAAAGATGATATATGTTTTGAAGTAGACACCGACGACTGCTATGTGAATGCTATGGAACCAAGAACTCAATCTTTGCCACCTATTGATTATGAGATTGACTTTGACATCACACAACAGCAGATAGATGCCTTTCTTACACTACCAAGGCATGCTACCGAGCTGAGGTATGGAACATATCAAGAAGTGAAAGAGAAAGTAAAGATGAGCATTGTAGTACCAAAACCTACAAGAAAAGAAACAAAAATGATCAAGGCATTATCAGAGAAATTTGGAGAAGGTTCTTCCTCCACACCTGTCAAGGGCACACTAGTAATCACCAAAGAGGAATCAGAAGCCTAAGAGGCTGCTATTACATTAAGAACTGAGTTGCCTAAAGGGAAAGTACTGAAGAGGAAGAAACAAGACACATTAAAGGCATCACCGACTCCCTCAGTGAAGCACCCAAACTCAAGATCATCTGCAGTGTCATTGAGTAAGAAACCAAAGACTGTTGTTGTTCCTAAGGTAACAAAGACCTATAAGAAATCTACTCGGAGAATCATTTTGACTAAAGAGTCCAGTGACACAGAGTCTGAAGATGCTAACAAATTTTAGATTGTTAAGAGAACAAAAGAAAATGTACATAGTGTTGAAAACTTTTGTGCTAGTCTAAAGCAATATGGTGGATTTGGATCATTCAGATTTGTCAAGTATGAAACTAGATTTGATGATGAAAAGAGACAAATTGAAGAAGCTGTCATCTGCACACTTCTGAAATTCCGATTGGTCCCATTGGAAGTATCTAACTCTCTTCCAAAAGAATTATATTTGCATATTGATAACAGGTGGAAATATGCAATGGACTCGGAGAAATAGATTAGAGAAAGAAGTCTAATACATCTCTTTCCAGACATGTCGGTAGTTGAAATAAATGAAAATTTGAAAACATACCACACAAATTTCCTTGTCAAACAAAGAGCCTTAAAATTGATGAATGGTCTATATATTGAAGTGGAGAATGAGACAAAAGAAAAGTGGTAGGAAATCTTTCGAATCAAGACTGCTGGTGAGCAAGGTGAAGTAGAAATAGTTGATATCACTGAGCAAGATCCTGATGTCACCGAGCAAGACCCTATCGATGCCATACAAATTGATGAAGACATCATGGACACCGAGGCACCTAAACAGGAAATGATAGAAGGCAATGCATATGCAAAACTGCTATCCAGTGAGTCAATTTTGGAACAAGTTCAGCCCTATCCTCCGATTACTCAGTCTGCTGCAACCGAGGCCCCTCAAGATACTGAACAAGGTGCAGAGGTTCACAAGTCTACAGAAGGAGAAGCTACTCCTCAGGCCACCGGGGAACAGACCTCTCAAGATCCCTCTAACACTAAAAATGTTGCAACTGAGAACCCAAGAACTGAACCACCGAAGGACTTAGCAAAGGCTAAAGAAACTGACAAAAGTGTTGCCTCCACCGAGCAACCTACCGAGGATCCACAAGCCTCCCAAGCTATTGTATTGGTTGAACCGGCAAAATCTAAAGAAAAGAAGATGAAAAAGCATAGTTTCAAGGTAGATTTATCGAAACCAATAGTGTTGCCCAATGTAGACATATCCAAATTAAAAGGGCAAACACTCATTGAATTCGATGAACTATGCAAAGCAAAGGCTGAATAGGAAAAACAAATGGCCATACAAAAGAAAAATAAAGTACTTCAGAAGGTAAAGACACTATTAACAGATATGCTACCTGCAACTACAGTGTCAACAGATGCAGCCATCCATATTCAACTGGATGAACTCCTCAATCAGATAGAGACATCTGGAGTAGATGCATCTAAATATTTGAGCAAGTTAAAGGACAAAGAGCTCACTGCAAAAATGATTGAAGAGGTACAGAAAGCTATTGCTATTGGCAAAGTTAAACTTGTCAAATTTATTGCTGAGTTGTCCCCTCAACTCAAGCACATTCTTTATTTATTTCAGAAACTCTGTACATTTTCTTTATTCATTAAAGATATCAAAAATAAAATAGAAGCAATTGAGAAAGAGATCACCGATCTCTCAAATAAGTTGACCACCGAGCCCAATTCTGTTCTGAATTTTTATACAAAGTTACAAAAGCTCATGGCTCAACAGTTGGAACTCAGGAATGAAGAGCACAAAATAAGGATGGACATTATGACTCTTCAAACCTTATTCATTCCACACTTGTCCTCCGTTCAAGAATAGATCACCCGAGCCACCTACCTATCTACTACACAAGAGGGAAGCACTTTAGATGGCTTAATTTCCCTATTAGCTAATATTCAAGCACATAATTCTTTAATGGACAGTGTAAAGGATGCCCTTTTTGCCGCTCTCACTGATGCAAGGACAAAGTATAAATCCATTTTTGACCAGTTGCCTCCACCAAATGGTAACTAAATTTTGATGTTTGTCAAAAAAAGGGAGTATAGTATTAAAGTATACAGGGGGAGTGTAGTATACAGGGGGAGTATACCAAGCAGAGTATCCAAGAGCAGTATACCGAGCAGTGAACAGAGCAGTAAGCAAAGAACAAGAGCAGCACATAGAACATTGATCACCGAGCATGCAAAATCAGAGTTATGTATAGTATATTGATAAGGGGAGTATATCTGAATATACTATTTTATTGACAAATATATATATTGTCAGTTTAGTCAAATTTTGCAAGTATATAGTTTTTTGAATTATAAAATTGAAAGTAGTTTTTGTCAAACATCTCAACTAATGTCAAAATGGGAGATTGTTACTACTTACTAAGATTGCCATTAGTCTTATGTTCAAATTTATTCTATGTATTCTAGTCGGTTACTACTACCGAATCATGTAGTCGGTAAGCACAGTGCAGTCAGTTATAGAAGAAACTAGTCTCAGAGCTTAGTGTACACCAAGCTGTCTACCAAGTAACACTCTATGTCTACCGAGCAACAAGAATGATATACCGAGTGAACACACACCGAGTGAAACATGTTACCAGATTCACTGAACCTGGACATATATGGGAAACATGTTACAAAGATCGAGGAACATGTAACCGTTATCACATTGGAAATTGCTCTTAAAGATTGTGTATGATTTTGAGGTCATCTAACCAATGAAATATTTTGCATGGTTATTCATTCGAGAAATCATGTTTGTAAGATCGAAGCATGGACCAGATCACCAACATAAGAAATCTATTTATACAGCATGAATTCAGGATTAGACATGTGTGCATGTGTGTATGAAGCAAGACATATACAAAAAGGAAAATCATGAGAAATTACAGAGTATTATGACTATTACAGTTGACAGAGAAACACAGAGGTCACCAAGAAGGATTTCAGAGAACAGTCAAGGAACAGAGTAAATAGAAGGGTTTACCGAGTTAATATATGGATTACCAAGGTATGCTATAAGCAAGGTAATATCATTTTGAGCACATAGAATCTGCTATAACATTTCAGATGTAAAGTTGCAGATATTTTGTAAAGATTTGATTGTAATATTTTGAGTTGTAAGAAAAACCTCTAACAAGGTAAAAGACTCTAACTAAGTCTATAAATTGTAAAGCCTCTAACTAGGTACAACATTTAGAATAAGTGTTGTAAAATCCTTTAGCAAGGTAGATCTAACAGATTTTGATACTCCTAACAGGGTAAGCTATCAAAAATAGCTAAACATGTAGCTCTAACCGAGCAACCTTTATTATTGTAGTAGTGAAGTTGTGGGTGTCATCCCCACCATAGTTTTTCTCTCTAACCAAGAGTTTCTACATAACCAAAATATATGTGTAATGGAGTGAATCATGTATGATTGTTATTTATTTGTTTAGCATCATATTATGTTTCAGCAATATTCAGTTTATGCTTAATAGTAAAGTTATTGTTGAAGAAAAGTTTTGAAGTACCGATTCACCCCTCCCCTCTCAGTATATTAGCTTTCCATATTGGGCCTAACAAAAACATGTAAAATGGGTAGAGCTTCTTCAAAGTTATCATTTTATTTTGAAGCATAGAATTGAAAAATCAAATAGAGTTGATGATTCATTATGTAGGAGATGTTTGTTGTTGACTGAGTTGAAAGTAATTGTTGTTGGCTTTGATTGTATGGCAAATTTGAATGAAGAAGATGCATATTTTAAAGAATTTTGGGTAGTGTATAAAAATCCAATTGGTACTGATAGAACTCCATGGTTGGAGTATTTCATACAAGAGAATTTGGTGTTCAAAGGGAAGAGATTATGCATACATCAAGGATCAATTAGGGAAAACTTGATGAAAGAGAAACATAGTGGTAGTTTGAGTGGACATTTTGGAGTGGACAAGACATTAGCATAGCTAAATGAGAATTACTATTGGTTGAGGATGAGTGTTGATGTAAAAATAATCATGCATAATCGCCAAATATGTCAAAATGCCAAGGTCCTGAGTGATGTAAAATACTAGATTATACTAGCCATTGCCAATACCAAAGAGACCATGGGTACATACATTAGCATGGATTCTTTTTTTGGTATTAACACAAACACAAAGAGGGTTAGTGCAGGATCATGGGGGGCCAAAAAGTGGCGATGTGAAAAAAATAGCCTTCTCCACTCGCCTAAAAATGTGAAAATCTGTGTTGACTTTTTGCTTGGCCTGGGTGTCAGTAGACCTTGGCATGGTAATTACCTAATCAAATCGGATATCGGATATCTGATTTTTATTTGTAATTTTAAATTAAAAAATAAATTATATAATATATAATGTATATTATATAATACATAATATATAATATAATATTAGATTATAAAATATTATATTATATTATATTAAAAAATATTATATTATATATTATATTATTATATTATTATATTATATAATATAATATTAAATATAATATATATAATGTAATGATATATTATATAATTATATAATATAATAATATATTATATAGTTATGTAATATAATAATATATTATATTACATATATTATATAATATTATATTATAATATAATAATATATTATATTGCATATATTATATAATATTATATTATAATATAATAATATATTATATTATATATATTATATAATATTATATTACCATATAATAATATATTATATAATATGTATTATATAATATATTATTATATTATATATTATATAATATATAATTATATTTTATAGAGACAATGAATAATACTTGTTTCTTGGTTAGTTAAAATATTAGTATTTTAGGAGAGATGGTTCTGTGTGCGAAAAGTAGAATAAAGTCATTTCCTCTCTGCGAACATCCCTTTCCACTGCAAGGTGTTTATCAAGGCTATGGAAATCATTTTGTGGTTCTGGCTAGTCATGCTAGGGCAGACGAACTGAGCAGGGTAAAATCTCGAACCATCAAGCAAGAAGCTTTCTTTGCAAAAACAAAGTATTCACTGGTTGATTCGGCTAGGGATCCCCTTCCTTCGCTCCAAGGTAGGGATCAAAATTGGCAGCCAGTAAGGTGCAGAAATAACAAGGCAGAAGGGCAATCAAATCGTCTTATGCAAAATCCCAACCTTGGGTGGAAGGCAGGTTCTGTAAAACCTAACCGGACAAACAGGCCCTCGGCTTCCGCTCTCTTTACCAAAAAGTCTGTTCGCAAATTACCTAAAGCTAGTCCCAGCGGGATAATCATTGATATTGATTCCCAAACATTGGATATGTATCAAATGCATTACAACGACAGAATTTTTTTTGCACGATGGAAAGTTTGGGGGATCCCGACTGAACAAATTGCCAACTAGGTGGTGTCTTCTCTCAATAACCAGGTAAAAATTGACATCCTTCCTGATCAGTTCTTAGCTATTGAATGTGGTAATCAAAATTTAAGAAATTCATTGCTAAACAAGGGTTTATCAGAGTTCATGGGCTTAGGGTTTGACTACTGGGGATGGCAAACCCTCTTTCATCCTTCTCAATTAAATTCATCCATGGTCAATAGAGCTATATCACTCGAAAAAATCCCAATTGAATTACGAAATAATGATTTTTTAAGAATTTTAGGGAACAAAATAGGTAAATTTGTAGAAGTTAAAAAATCAGCCTTAAGCTTCTTTAACCATCTTCTGATTGTTAACATGGATATGAACATTAAAACCATCGAACCAGTAACACTATGTTACGATAATCTATGTTTATCCCTTGAATTACCCTTCTACAATGGTCCTTTCGAAATTGAAAGACCAAGGAAGATTCCCTTTAAAAAAAATGCTTTCCCTAAATCAATCTCTGAGTCGAGAATCACTCCAATTAGATTTGTGGATGGAGGGGGTTTCTCCTTTGAGGTTTTTAATAATACTAGCACTAATCACCCTGTCATGGTTTTGTGTTATCAGAGATCCCCAGTTAAGACCCTATGTTCTCCACCCCAACCACTGCCCTCTATTATCCCCCCTATAGGTGACCCTTCTCTCGGGGATAGAAACTTGGAAGAGGGGGAAATTTGTGAGTAGCTCCCCCAGAAAGAACAACTTGGTATGACAAATATGTTACCATCGTGATCTCTTACCCCACTAGAGAGAGATAACTCCTCAAAAACTTCCCCTTTGCGGAATCTCATAATCCCATCGCTATCAAAAGAAAAGGATAATCCTCCCCAAGATCTAGAGAAGGCTTCTTGGTAGTATCAATAATTCTCCCTAGTCTCAAATCTGAAGACCCCTCTAGGGGGAGAGGCTTGCCCTTCTTCACCATGGGTTGACCCTATTATAGCTGTAGTATCTGAGAGTGACCGAGTGTCTAAGGAAGTAGACATCATTGCCAATTTTATAGGGGAAGAAGTAGTAAACGACCTTATGGATCAATTGGTTGATGAAATCTGTGATGATGAGGAATTGGAAAGACAAAGGGATCTCCTCATTAATAATCTAGTAAATATTATAGAGTTAACTTAGAAATAGATGAACTCTTTATAGCATCAGAGAACTTGGAAAATCAGCAACCTAACACCCTAAGCATTCTCTATTCTGTTAAAAGCAAAGAATCTCCAGATTGTGCTAAATTCAGTAAAAGAAGGGGCAGGAGATCCCTTGCTAAATTAAGATTGAAGGATGGAGAAGCTAGAGGTCAATCCAAAATATCTACTCTTTTTAATGTAGGGGAGGGGAAGTTCCTCCCCACAGAGCCATGAAAATCATAATGTGGAATGTTAGGGGATTGAATGCCCCTAACAAAAAATGCATCTTAAAGCATTGTATCTCTGATTCTAAACCTGACTTAATGTTAATTCAAGAAACAAAAATGAACGCATCTGAGATTTCCCTCTTTGAGCAAAAACTAGGGGTTAGAAAACTAAAACATTCCCCAGCCACAGGCGCCTCAAGGGGCTTAGCTATCATTTGGGATCCTAGAACCCTTTCATTCACACCATTAGAGATTCAGCAGAATTGGATAGGAGGAGATGTAGTAAGCTACAAAAATAACCTTAGATTCAAACTAATTAACATATATGGTCCCATCCAGATTAAGGATAAGGTGAAGGTGTGGAAGGAACTTGAGTCCTTTCTTAAAAGCTTCCCGAACGACCTAAGTATCATTGGTGGAGATTCCAATGCCATCACTAAGGCATCAGATAAGAGAGGAGGAAGTAACAAGCTTCCTCCTTCAGCTGTAGATTTTAATCTCTGGATCAATAGGAATTCCCTGCTAGAAATCCAGACGGCAATGAATGCCTTTACCTGGAACAATAGAATATCTAGTTTCTGTAATATAGCAGAGAAACTTGATAGGTTCTTTATCTATGGAGGGCTCTCAGAGCTAAATTACTCCCTTAAGGCAGAGCCTCTCCCTTTATCAGGATCGGACCATTTCCCACTCCAATTAAACTTATCATTCGATAATGCCCCTAAAAAATGCCCCTTCAAATTTGAGAATATGTGGTTTAGAGATGACAACTTTCTAAACTTACTTGAGCAATGGTGGAGTAGCTCCATTTTCTCAGGTTCAAAGATGTTTATTGTTGCTAGTAAGTTAAAGCTTATAAAAAGGAAGCTCTTAGAATGGAATAGGACCAATTTTGGTAACATCTTTGACAAAAAAAACCCTAATAAAGAATGATCTCAATATGGTTAACACTGAGGTACTTGAGAAGGGGATGGATGAGCATCTTTTCCTTAAGGAAAAGTTCCTACTCTTAGAGTATGAAAAGATACTATCATACGAAGAGATCTTCTGGAAACAAAAATCCAGGGAGACTTGGTTGAATGATGGGGACCGAAACACCAAGTTCTTCCACAATAGCACCAAGAAAAGGAGAGGGGTCAATCGAATTTCTAAGATCATGAACAACCAAGGATCCATTCTTTCTGAACCAGATAAGGTTGCGTCTGAGGCAGTTAAGTTCTATGAGAATATCTTAAACAATCTTGAAGGCTCCGACCTTAAGAGCCAACTCAATATCATTAAGAATCTCTCGAAACTCATTACCAATGACGACAACCAAACCCTTTTAAAGAAATTCTTAGTGGAGGAGGTTAAATCTGCCCTCTTCAAGATGAATCTAGATAAAGCTCTGGGCCCGGATGGCTTCCCCACTAGCTTTTTTCAAAAATGTTGGGGTTTTATGGGAACAGAAATCATGGAGGCCTTGGAGGGGGTAAGCAATTCGGGCAAGATTCTTAAAGAAGTCAACAATACCTTCCTTGCCCTCATTCCAAAAAAAGAAAACCCGGAGAGTTTCAATGACTTCAGACCAATTGCTCTCTGCAACACTCTGTATAAACTCTTAACTAAAACCTTAGCAGCTAGACTCCAAAATCTCCTCCCCTTAATTATTAGCGAGGAACAAACTGGCTTCGTAATGGACAGATCAATCTATGATGGGGTGATTATTGCCTAGGAAGCCATTCATTCAATTCAGCTTAACAAATCACCAAGCATGCTAATCAAATTGGACATAAGTAAAGCTTATGATAAAGTTGATTGGCGCTTCCTCTTCAAATTCTTGGAGGCCTTTGGCTTTTCCAAAACCTGGATCAACCTTATCTTCGAATGCATATCCACCCCTAGATTCTTGGTTCTGGTTAATGGCTCCCTAGAAGGTTTCTTTAGTAGTTCGACGGGGCTCAGGCAGGGTGATCCTATGTCCTCCTTCCTTTTCATTATTATGGCTGAAGCCCTAGGTAGATCTATTTCGATGGCCAAAGAGAAGGAGAAGATCCAAGGTATTCCCATCACTAGTGGCCTCCCCTACTTCACCCACCAACAATTCGTTGATGACACAATGCTTTTTGGGCAAGGTGACACAGGGGAGGCCCATGCCTTTAAAGACATTCTCAATTCCTACATGATGGCCTCGGGTCAAGAGGTTAATCTAGCTAAATCTGCAGTCTTTTTGTTCAACATAGACCCCCTTTTAGGGAAAGAAATCTGCAATGTCCTGGAAATTAGTATAGGATCCCTTCCTTGCAAATATCTAGGCATCCCCCTTGATAGAGGCAGGAGACCCTCTAATTTATGGGACAACTTAGTGGACAAGATCAAGTCTAGAATTAGCACTTGGAAAGGGAAATGGCTCTCTTCGACTGGTAGGGCTACCTTGGTTAGATCAGTCTTATCAGCTATGCCCATTTTCTAGCTTTCCCTCCAATGGTTGTCATCTTCCAAACTTGTTGAGATCAATAAGCATCTCAGAACTTTCTTTTGGCAAGGAACTGATAGCAACCACAAAATCTCACTCATTTCTTGGGACAAGATATGTACACCCAAAGAGGATGGTGGTATTGGCATCAAAAACCTATGAGATCAAGGTAGAGCTTTGGGGGCAAAGTTGGTCTGGAGATTATTCAGATTTCCTCACCTCAAATGGGCAAGATTACTTAACCTCAAGTACCTTAATGGAGATGATCCAACCCAAATCTTCAAAGAGCCCAACCCTCCCAAAGGTTCCTACCTTTGGAATTTTATGCTTGATTGTAGGAAGATTATCTCTGATAGGCTAACCTGGAACCTGGGGTCTAGGAACAAAGCCCTCTTTTGGTTAGATTCTTGGGGAGGGTATAAAGCCATTGAAAACATCCATGACTTTGGGATTACCCGGGCCCTTCTTGAATCACATAGAGGCCCCCTGCTAAATAGTTATCTCCCCTTCAAAGGAAGGGGTTGGTTGGTAGTGGATCGAAAGAGATGATGAAGCCATCTTGGAGAAGGACAAGCATAAACTTTTGTCAATTCTTAACTCTAGGAACTTTTTCTTAAGTCATGATGAGGACAAGCTCATGTGGGAGGGCTCCTTAAAAGGAAAATACAATTCCAAGGATGGGTACTCTCACATATCCAAAGCAGTTTTAAGACCTAAGGTAGAACTTCCATTGAATCTGTGCTGGGATAGAAATTGTCTGCCCAAGGCAAGTATTTTTTCCTAGCTAGCAATCCAAAGCAAACTCCTCACTACGGACAAATTTAAGCATATGGGCTATGAGGGTCCTAGTAGATGTCCTCTATGCAAAGCAGAGGAGGAGGAAACCAATCATATACTCCTTAATTGTCCCTTTGCTCATCAATGCTAGATCTGGTTCACCAATAAACTTGAATGGTCTGCAGCCTTTCCCAACACCATCTTAGGGATGCTCACAGCTTGGCCTCTCCTTAGGCATGGATGTCTCTTTGAAGGTTTATGGAGAGCTCTCCCATCACATAATGTGGGAACTCTGGAAAGAAAGAAATAGGTGCATCTTTAAGAATGAAAAACTAGAAGCCCTAAGAATCATCAATAAGATAGAGTTAGTTGTCACTGAGCATGTGAACAATAGACTCACCTCAGGTTCACTAAAAAATGCTTCTATATCTTATTGGGATGAGAGGATAAAAAAATGATGGAAGGGCTTGTCCTTTCCTCCCTTTGTAGGAGAAGGCCCTTTGGCCAGCCTCCGATCTAGAGCAACATGCAGATGGCAGCCCGCTGGTGAAGGGTGGCTGAAGTTAAACTTTGATGGGGTTGCCCAGGGCAACCCAGGGCAAGCTAGGATAGGATGCGTTGTTCATAACTGGGAAGGCAAGGAAATAGCATCCCTTGCCTCTCTGGATGGCATCAATACAAACAATTGGGCAGAATTGATGGCCTTGGTGGAAGGCTTTCTTTTATGCAGGAAACTTGAAGCTAAATGCTTAGATATTGAGGGAGATTTGGCTATAGTTGTCAATGCTCTAAGAAAAGGAAGCATGCCCAATTGGAAACTTAATACCTTGCTATCAAAGGCTATAGACCTATGCAAAAGTCTTGATAGGTTTACAGTTAATCATATCTATAGGGAAGGTAATAAAAGGGTAGATGAGCTAGCCAACTTAGGGGCTGATGGCATCAAGCTCCTGTCTATGCCAACCTGAGACAAGATCTGTCTTCATAATTCCCTCACATCCTGCGTGTTTGTATCTTAGTTACCTCGGTTTAGCTGCACACTCAAACCATCCCTTGAACCCTGCAGTTTAGATAATCATTAATCTTATATATATATATATATATATATATATATATATATATATATATATATATATATATATATATATATCTAGGCATATCTAGATAGTTCACATATCCATATTCAGATCTATAAGGAGATTCGGGGTGAACTCAAACTTTCTCTAATATATATATGGATGTATGCATATATATAGTATATATATACATGTATAGATATATATGTGTGTATGTATATACACACAGATACAAACACATACACACATTCATACATAAATACACATATACAAATATATATACAATTATATGTATGTATGTATGTATGAATGTATGCATGCATGAATGTATGTATCTACACACACACACACACACACACACACATATATATATACATCCTTGAGATAGATATATTTACATATATATACAAATATATATTCATGTATAGTTTATATATATATATATACATATTTATTAAGATATAGACTTATATATATAAACATATATTTTTCAAGCATATTTATGTCTAGATAGGTTCGGATCCCAGCAAGTCTATCTTTAGATTTAGAGTCATCTCTAATTGCTCAAATCCTCCAAACCGCTTATCCAAATACTTTCAGAGCCATTGTTTAAATATTCAATTATTTATTTAATCCTCCAGGAATATCTCCTTTAACCTTACTCAGATAGGCTCTAAATCATACAGATACTTTGCGATCTAATTGGCATCATTTTCCTTTCTTACTGGGCTATACCTAAATGTAGCTTTATTGCCACGATGTCATGTCTAGATAAGCTTGAGGATTAGAAGAAGACTAATCCATACATTAAATAAGTATAGGTTTATAAACATGATTTCATATCTCATCTAAGTATATGCGGCATGGATATAAAGCTAATATTATTAATGTAAAGCAGGCCTTCCTCTAAGACTTAAGCCTTTCTAGGTATCTGTCGCTATATTTTCCATTGTTTGAACCCTTTAGTTGGAGAGCTTCAGTTGCCATATGAAACATTAATGTCGGACATCACACGTCAGCTTCCTTTCTCGATCAGGGCCTTTTGACGGCTCATTGCGAAGTTGAGTTTATGTCTCGGCAATGATGGGACAGTTGAGGTACCCTATGCTTGACGGTTGTAGGGTTAATATTAATGATCTTACGCCTTGAATTGTACACTCCATGTTTGGTATTTACTCTTTAGTAGTTGCTCATTATGCATCTTTAAGAGTGTGAGTCCTGTTTTGGAATGCTAAGTTTCTTCCTACTAAGCAACAATGGATACGACGCTCAGGCTTTTGGGGCTGAAACGTCAGATGGCCTTCGTTGGTGAGATTAAGGATGAAAGGCTGAGAGGTATTCTTGTCCAACAGAACCCTTTGATTTCTGAAGCGGTAATGAAATTTCTTGGGAGGGATTTCATTATGAACGAGGACCGAACCAGAGCAAACTCGGATATCGCTACAATTTTTCTAGCCCCGGCAATGCATTTTGAGAGGGATAGGGACATGGTGGTGAAATTATGTAAGAAGGTCTTCATTAAAGACATTCTTGGTGAATTGGAACGGGTTATGGTTAATATAGATGAAGAACTTATAGCTCCCAAACCATGGGACTATGATGTCCTTATCAGGAAAAATAACCTAGTCCCTTGCTCCCCTATTCTGGTAATTGAAGACCCGGTTGCTTTCGAAGCTCTGCGCTCTATCAGAAGTAGGAATTTCCTATTTCTCTCTTGGATTCTCCAAGTTAAGAAACCCCCACGGGAGAAGTGGTTGCAGAATTATCTAGAGGCGGAAAATATCATGATCATCCCTGATCATATGCCTCTCCCTCGTTCCCCTGTTGCCCTCTCAGCAGATGCACTAGAGGGCTTCGAGCTTCATCCCTCCCATAAGATAAGCAAGTAAGGATGAAGGCCCCTGGAATGGCATTCTTCAAGGACGAGGTCACGTTATCAGAAATAATCTTTTTGTTTCTAGTAGTTATAGAATACTTAGAGGCAATACGCTTAACAGCCCTTTTATCCTTTTTGAAAAGGAATGCTGCATAGATGATCTTTCAAAACTTTTCCATTTAGACTTGAGATGGTTTTTTCCTCTTGCTATTTTTTGATTTACGAAGACATGAAGATATTTATCCATAAGAAATATATAGTAGGTGATTATATAAAGGCATAATATGGATCTTTCAATCTCTATTTTTTTCTGTAAGAAATCTACTTTCCTGAGTCTTTCTTATGTTTCTAGGTTAAAAGGGGGGAAGTGTCAATTATGCTTTGAGGCTGCGTTTATAAGGATTTTTTGCTTTGATGCATGTATTGGTAGTCTCAGTTTCCAGTAGTCATCCTATGGCCCTCATTAGCACAATCTCGTTCTACAGATATATACTCAGAAATTTCAAAATACATACATATTTTCATACTTATATAAATAGATAGACATATATATGTATATATACATATATATATATATACATATTCTCAAATATATATATATACTCATATTTTTACACATATATAGTCATAAAATCATATATATGTATACATATATATATACATATATATACATATAAATATATGTATATGTATATATATACATATATATATACATATATATATATACATATATATATGTATATATATATATGTATATATATATATGTATATATATATATGTATATATATACATATACATATATTTATATGTATATATATGTATATATATATATATGTGTGTATATATATATATATATATAAATATATATATACATATATATATACACATATACTTATATAGATATTCAAATATACATACATACATATACATATATATATATATATACTCTCGGTTATCTTTCAAGATTATGCATAAGCGTCAACCTATATAACTATATTTACATTAAGTGAGGAAAATTTTCTTGCCTTCTCTAAATATGCAGTCTTCGATGCTTACTTCACTCTCCCACATCACATTCTTATATTCTTATCTTCAGTCTTAATAGGGTATCACTCTAGATAATAGATCAGGGTCACTTTTGCAGGAGATATTTTCTCCACTAAATGTTTGATTATACTGGCATTTTAAAGTTGTTTACCAAATCTAGTAAAACAGAATTTTACTTATAGTTAACAATGAATGAGGTAAAATAGTAGTGTGTATTGAATCTTTAACACAAATGTATATGTAGTCATATTGTAGTATTTTGTTCTACATACCCAATAAATTGTATATTTACTTCAGACATTAGCAAAGCACTTGAACGTATGCATTTACTGGTATTTACTCACACTGATGATATATATTTTAGAATGTGTATCTATGAGAGTATTTCTAGTACCACTAGCCTGTCATATCTTAAGACTATGGTTTAAAGGAAGCTAACATGCAGAACTCGGGGTCTGAACAAAAATTTATATCCTGTAGGGTATAATCATACTCCGTCATCCTCTCTGCTAGAAATGATGGGGAAAGGAAAGAGAGACTGACTGAATCCCACTTACCTACTTTTGTTATTGTAGCCTAGATCTCATCCTTCTCAAGGAGTACATCCAGGAGCATTAACAAGAGATGGTAAGTCAGAGATTCCTTATCTGATGGAGTCTTGGTTAATCACTCAGTTTTAAGTTTTACATCTCTTATGTATATTCTATGAGGATAGGTTTCATAGAATAATTTACTAAACAATCCCTCTAGATGGACAGTTAAAATTTCATTTATGATAAAGGATTGATCGATACTAACATATCTGCCTAGTGTTTATATTACTAACCAAGCAGGCCAAACAGGTATTTTTTGAGCAATTAAGGAATAGTATTTACAATCAAAGAACATCTTCAGAGCCATGTAGGTGGAAGTTAAGGGACAAATGATTTCTAAAATTCAAAACCTGAAATTTGTAAATTAGGGCTTGTAAGGGAGGGGTAAAATATTAACACCCCCTCCTAATCACCCTGGCCCGGGGTGGTTTTGTATTAAAATTTGGAATTTTTTGTATTAAGTCAGGACTAGCTGGACTATGGTCCCGGGCAAGGCCGGAGGTTTTCTCGCCTCCACTCTTTCCTACCAGCGCCCGCACGAGTGGAGTAATGTAAACTTCAAAATAATTAATAAAATTCTTGGCCTCAACCTCTTACTAATCAAAAATAATAATAATAATAATAATTATATTTTATAATATAATATAATACATATTATATAATATATTATTATATTATATTATATAATATAATGTTATTTTAAAATAATTGAAGTATAAAAATCGGATATCCGATTTTCTTAGACAATATATTTCAACTGTGATAGCTTGTGAGTCATTTTTAACCCACGGGCTGCACGATTTTATAGAAATCCGATATCTGATTGTATCCGATATCCAGTGTTTTGCCCAAAATTTGCTAAAAAATAGATTGAAAGGTAATATTTTTATTGTTTTCAATCATTTTCATTCAATTTTTATATTTTTTTTAATGTTTATTTGATTTTTCATTGAAAATATGGTTTTTTTCATGAAAACCAGGTTTTTTTAAATCAAATACAAAATTGTTTAAATTTGTTAACTAAATTCAATTGTTTACATTCAATTAGGTTAAAAATGGGGGATAACAATGAAAACATTGATCAACCACAACCGCAACAACCAAACCCTCCTTTGCCAAACCCCCCCTCAATTCAGGATTTGATTGCACAAAATTTGAATGAATTGAGGGGGATTGCAGATGTATATCGTAGGATCTCTCGTCTAAACCCAATGTTTGATCCTCTCACGTTGATCATAAAGAGTATGGAAACCATGACTGAGGAGTATAATGTCGCCCTTTTGTGGTGAGATTCTATGAGGGAACAATATGCAGATGGCTTTTTGTATAAGGAGATCAAGAATCTTGAGATATCAAAAGCCGATATCACCTCATTGTTTGTGAATCCCCGCACTGGTCAACCCGTAGACCCCAAAAAAACAAAACTTTCTATTAAATGGTGTACAAATGATGGTATTGTGAAAAAATTTTGGGATCGTTGGTGGATGGTTTTTGACAAACCACCCAACAACAATCTTGATGTCCCCTTCTACTTCATAAAAAAATTGAATGTTGAGTTTGTTTTACGCAAACATGTGAACTACTTTGACATCCAACCTTTCCAGGGTGTGGGTTTAGGTATGCCCCAAAATAGACCTGGGGCAGTCAAAGTAGTCCAGGGCCCACATTTCCCCCCTCCTCTTGTTGATCCCCCACCTCCAGTGTAGCATCCAGATATCATTTGTAAGGTGGCTTCACATACCATATCGGTTATTCACTCTTTGAGTAGCCTTTTGGTTTCTCGGGCTGGGTCCTTAGCTTAGCCTACTTTTGATGGTAGCAGTGCATCCGGTGGCACTGACACGTCATCCTCGACTCCACACATATGTGTGCCCCATAGTTGTGTCATGCATGGGCACGTATGCTTGGGTCCAGTTGGACATCCTGTTGATCCTCCTGCTGACAGTGCAGATTATGAGGTGCATGAGATGCATGATGCACCAGATGTTATGACATAGATTGGAGGATACCCTGGGGAGTCCTCGCATGCTAGAGGCGAGGAGGCACCGTCATTATACATTAATGATGTAGTTGTAAGATTTGTATTTTCACAGTTCATGCTATATTTTAAATGAATATTTATAATCTAGATAATATTAAGTAATAATTTTTATTTACATGGCCTATTTAACAGTTGATGACCGAGGAGTTGAGACAAATTCAAGAGGGCACCTAGTTGGCCATTTCATTTGGCCTTGATAGCTTGATGGTACATATATTATTGCACCTAGTCGTTTGTATTTTATTGTACATACATTCTCATCATTTATATTGGTATTAATTAGATTATGTAGTAACTTGCATGTATATCTTATTTTACTCTTGTAGGGAACAAGCAACATGAGTGTGGGGCAGTGTGATTTAGGATCTGGTAGTGCAGTTGGAAACAAGGGAAATGTAATTGAATGCAAATATGATTGAATGAATAGTTTAAATAGCTTATAGTGATTATACATGTCTAGACATAGATTGATAGTTTCATATACTTATTGTGTATATGTACAGAGAATTCTTGGCTTCACATCCTTGATGACTACACCCAGTATACCTAAAGATGAAGAAGAAGAGATGCCTTGAGTAGATGTGTGTTTATTTTATTTTGTGTTTAGTAGATATAATTTGTTGTTATCAGTGACAATTATATGCTAACTTGTATCAATGTCATGTTTCTGAACATATGTAGGTTGTGTATGAAAATATTGAAAACATACCTCCTCTACCGAAGACATACATCAAGAGTCCTGCAAAGCTGAAGAGAAAACATGGAGATGAGGTAAACATGAATAGTTCAATTATAGTTCATTTTTATGTTAACTTTTCGAATGTGAATTATATAATAACTAATATTAATCATGGTTTGTTTTTCTTGTGCAGGATCCTTCAGAGCCGAGCAATGCGGCGAAGAGGATCGATTTTGATGATCCATCAACAGCTTAGGATGTTATAGATAGTTTTGGGATACTTACATGTCTAGTTGGCATGTATATTTTGTATATGGACATACATTCACATATTTAGACATACATTTTGTTTTAGTTGGCATTTATGCCATATTTGTGTATGGACATACATTTGTAATATATACAAAAGTTGATATTCGATCATATAAATTGTTGCTCATCTGTGAATGGTGTTATCATGGAAATCTTTAATCTTCATTCCAATAATTAACAATGGTTAATAATGGTTATTTAATGAACAATACAATTCATTTCATTTCATCGTAAGTGTTGTTTGTATAATGAACAATACAATTCATTTAATGAACAATTCAATACAATTCATTTGATGAACAATACAATTCATTTAATGAACAATACAATACAATTGATTTAATGAACAATACTTGATACAATTCATTATTACCCTATGCATGGTCCTATTTTGCCCCCCCACTCGGTCGAACGCTCAAGGTCATACCCTACCGGCGTCGTCCCTTGAGCGCCCTAAGTGCTAAAATTATCAAACTTTGACGGGCCCTAACTTAGAATCTATGGCACCTACGAATGATCGGTTTGAACCTACAGGGCCATGAGAGGGGTCCCTACAAAAGACTATCTCGGTTTTTCAATTTTCCCTATGGTTTTATTAGGGCATTAATTTTTCGGTTGGCGAAAAAATAGTTAGTCTCATTCATTCGAATGTTGTCGCATGGCCAATTTCTCATTAAGCTCATCGCGATGATGAACTGTTAGTTTTGACATGTCTAGTTAGGCATTATTACCCTATGCATCATCCTATTTTCCCCCCCACTCGGTCGAATGCTTAGGGTCATATCCTATCGACGTTGTCCCTTGAGCACCCTAAGTGCTAAAAATTGTCAAACTTTGACGGGCGCTAACTCAAAATCCATGGCACCTGCAAACAATCAGTTTGAACTTACGGAGCCATGAGAGGGGTCCATACAAAATCCTGTCTCAGTTTTTCAAGTTTCCCTACAGCTTTATTAGAGCAACAATTTTTTGGTTGGCAAAAAAATCATCAGTCTCATTCATTTGAATGGTGTCTCGTGGCCAATTTCTTGTTCTACTCATCGCGATGATGAACTGTTGACTCCAACATGTCCAATTAGGCATTATTATCCTATGAATGCTCCTATTTTTCCCCCCCACTTGGTTGAATGCTCGGGGTCATACCCTACCGGCGTCGTCCCTTGAGTGTCCTAAGTGCTAAAAATTGTCAAACTTTGATAGGCCCTAACTCGGAATCCGTGGCACCTAAAAATGATCTGTTTGATCCTATGAGGCAAAGAGAGGGGTCCCTACAAAATCCTATCTCATTTTTTCAATTTTCCCTACGGTTTTATTAGGGCAGCAATTTTTCGGTGGGCAAAAAAATCGTCAGTCTCATTCATTCAAATGTTGTCTCGTGGACAATTTCTCATTCTGCTTGTTGCAATGAGGAACCATCAGCTCTGACATGTCCAGTTAAGAATTATTACCCTATGCATGCTCCTATTTCCCCCCCCCCCCACTCGGTCGAACGCTCAAGGTCATACCCTACTAACGTCATCCCTTGAGCGCCCTAAGTGCTAAAAATTGTCAAACTTTGATGGGACCTAACTTGAAATCCATGGCACCTGCGAATGATCTATTTGAACCTATGTGGCCATGAGAGGGGTCTTTACAAAATCCTATCTTGGTTTTTCAAATTTCCCTACAATTTTATTAGGGAAACAATTTTTTAGTTGGTAAAAAAATCACCAGTCTCATTCATTTGAATGTTGTCTCATGGCCAATTTCTCATTTTGTTCGTCACAATGACGAACCGTTGGCTCTGACATGACCTGTTAGGCATTATTACCCTATGCATGCTCCTATTTTTCCCCCCCACTTGGTCAAACGCTCGGGGTCATACCCTACCAGCATCGTCCCTTGAGCGCCCTAAGTGCTAAAAATTGTCAAACTTTGATAGGCCCTAACTCGGAATCCGTGGCACCTGTGAATGACCCATTTGAACCTATGGGGCCATGAGAGGGGTCCCTACAAAAGCCTATCTCAGAATCTGTGGCCCTAACTTGTTTAATGAAAAATATAGATAAACAAGCATTACACTATAGACACATAATGATCATCAATATTTACATGTATTGTATACACATAATTACCATTACACTTGCATGTGACATCCATGAAGGGATATGCAAACATAATTTTTTTTCATTATCAATACATGTACACCAATGTACTCATGTACAAATACATTGTATATCATCAATATAACTAAACCAATTTGCTCATGGACATTGTATATCATCATAACAAAGTTACATCAATTCACATCCATATACAAATACAACATCCAACTTCATCTACATCAGACATCCTCATGTCCTAAGAGAAAAGCTTACATACAACAATGCCCGCATATAAATGAAGACCTAAATAAGTAACCTTTTTATGCGGAATGAATGTGCTACAAGAAACAAATTCTAACACGTAATACAAATTAGTTTGTCAAATTATAAATAGATCATTTGAAACATTTTTAAGACGTACAAGATTGTATAATTACAAAACTTACCAGTTTCTCTGCAAAGTATACAAGCATAACTTTGAAGAAAGACACATGTTGATTAAAGCCCTTCTCACTGCATTTCTCTACATGGTTGAAGACGATGGTAGATATGGTCATTTCTAAATAGCAATACGTTCACTTGACTTAATTTTTATGCACAAAATTTAATATTATTAATGCACAAAGGAATATGTACCATCACCAAGAGAGGGTCTTGTCAACGGCGAATGATCTAGCATGAACCTATATTTTTAAGAATTGTTAGTCTACACATAAAATGCATGGATGAACATAAAGGCTTTATGATAATCACTTCAACTGAAATACATGCTAATAAATGAAAAGGTGGGATTATATACCATAAAAATATGTCCCTTCGAATTATATCAACAAAACCCACTATGTTGACGCAAAAATCATAATGTGATACTGTTGTATATCATAAAAAAAGACCTGTATGAGCATAAAGGTTTTGTGATAATTATATCATCAAAAATTGTCAAATAGTGTTCTCTAATAACAAAAATTATAAAGCTCATCAAATGCATGATAATAAGTCGTGTTGCAAAAATACGTCCCTTCCGATTATATCGAGTGTACCCGCTATGTGCATGCAAAAATCGTGTTGCCAAAAAAAGCATTCATCAATAGACCTGCATTTTGAACACACCCTTAACATACACATAACAAACTTGAACATTAAGGTTTAATGATCATTGTTTGAAATGAAATTCATGATAAAAAAAATAAGGCACCATTAAAGACCTACTACTCAAGTATGCCTGAAGGGTCATCTCTTTGCTTAAGAGTATCCAGTATTGCTTCATGATCAATAGTAGTCACTGTCCATAGCTCTTTGGTCTTTGTTTTTTCTTGATGCTTCAACAACTTGACATTTGTAACTATAATAAGGTGCGAATACATTATAATGGTTTTGTGTCTCTCATAGTCTTCAAATGCAGGTATGCCATTCTTTCTAATCATGTATGTTCGCAACCAAGTTCCCACAACAACAACTGAACTTGTAGGATATGTGAACCCATCATCATCTGTCACTGGTTGTGCTAACTTTTGTTTTCCCTATACACATCATGCCAACCAATATTCGGATCTCTCTTCATTCCCTTGCGGTGCAACAACTACAAAAACATGTCCTGGTTGTACAAGATCTGATAGACGGTCATACTCAAGTGAACTTTCCATGTCATCGTTTGACAAGGATATTGTTTGAGATAAAGGAGTTAGATTTTGGGGAACCCACGTATCAACCCACTCACTTGACTTGCACTGATCCCAATCACACTAAACACAACTCTGACAAAAACAAGCAACACTCGTGTCCAAATGGTCCATGTACTTGCATCTGAGCTGAGAAATGAATGCATCTTTGAAGAATCTTTAATTGTTTGACAATCCAATATATCTACCATTGTGCCCTCATCAACCAACCAAAAGAATCTGGTCACTACTGAATCAAGAGTACCTCCATGTGACAATGTTGAACTACACCAATCAACAATAGAATGTGCATCATAGAAATTTGCACCTGAAATCCTCAATTTCTCCTTAACTAGAGCTCTCTTCAAACATGCACCCGCTCCATCATGCTCCCCCTCCCCATGCCCTGCCTCAAAAAAACACCAAATATGAGGTATACACCTCTCTACATGCATTCTACTCAACCAATAAAACATACGGGCATTCTTGAATTGATCCGTACAGTTATCTGACCATATGACATGTTGGTCAATTGCAATATCTTTCTCATGCAAGAACTCAAAAACAATTCTTGAAAGAATGTTGCACATACTTGGAGGAGTGTGATCTATCATCACTCATATAAAAATGATACTCCCTGATTATATTCCATCCTCTTATGTACTATCAGGAGCATTTCTATATGTAATGTGAACAAAAATAGCAATCTGGATTGAATTGTAGTATTGAGACTGTATCTCATTTTGTGGTTGCAATGTATAGTTCTTTGCAAAATCAACCACCGATACAATAGTGTCAATCAGAAAAGAGTTCTTACACATCCTGAACTATTGATCCAACCACTTAGACCTATGGGTGTGCCTTGCATACTTGTAGAAAATATTTTCCTTAAAATCCAAAATAAAATTAACAATACTCACTTCTCTTGAGACTAATCCGCATCTAGAACCTTCACCTCCACTCTTCAAAGTATATTTCATTGTCTCATATCCTTTTTTCTCAACATAATTCTTTCCAAACTCTTGTTCGCTGCCCTCATGAAAACATGAAACAAACTTTGACAACCCACCACATTCTAAGCACTTCTCATTCAAACAATCATTTCTATAGAAATAGCAGCCATCATCTCTAGGGCATAAAAATAGATCTTGCAATTCTCTTGATGATCTCAGAAATAGCATTGCACCATACTCCTACAACATCTCATTATTATGCATCGTATAATGAATATGACATAAAAGTTCATGGTACATTGAAAACTCCACATGGTACTTGCAACAACAAGTATTGCGAATCTTAAGAGGAACACAATAAAATGGTTTCAAAGACTCAACGGCCCTTTGTGATATTTGAAAAGTTGGATGAACTTCACAAAAAAAATTGTACAACATTGTTTGGCTTGATTCCAAGAAATGTTTGGGATGCGGTGTGCAGTCTCGGTTACCGATTCTTAATTTCAAAACGTCCTTTACATTGGGTGACCCTCTAGAACTAGAGTGCCAAAATTGTTTAATCTCTTTCTTCACATTGTCAATCAAATTTCTATCAACACGTGGAAGCCTCCTAACAAAAGCCCATGTATCTTGTTGAAGTGGATCGTCAAGTCTTTTTCTTCGTGCAAGTGCTCTATCCAAAGTTTTACGGTTTATGTTAAAATCAACACAAGTTTGTCTCATTTGACGAGCCTTCCTCAATTGATGGCTTACTAAGGAAGTTGTAATCACTCTTTGAGCGGCTCTCTTATCTCTTTCTTTGGTATTCTTTCCAATATAATTGAGAGCGTCAAATACATTTTTGGCAATAATAGAATTCTCTCCATCTTATTGTTCATATGAATCTTCAATTTTTTTAGCAATGGTCTCATCTTTATCATCTTTAGCCATTGAACAAAGAGCTGGCATTTCTCGGTCAACGTCTTATTGCTAAGATTTTGGTCGAAAAGTTGTGTATCCCACAACCGAATGGTTTTTGTTGACCTCTTGCCTTAAAGATTCACGATAATGTTCTCATCAATTTCAAATGGCCATTTTGGGGTTCTTGAAGGTCTTGGATTTGGAATTTGTCTTTCATCCATGAGAGGGTCTTCATTTCTAAAGTAATTAGGTGCTATATATGGTTCACTTGATTGAGCAATTCCACCTTCAATGTCAAAGTTTTCCACATTTTCACCTCCTATGTCAAAATTTTCCACATGTTGAGTATTTTCATTATCACTTTCAACATTTTCAACATTTTCAAAATTTTTCACTTTCAAAATCTATATTTTCATTTTCAATAACTTGTGACACATTTTCAAATTCAATTTCCTCTTCACTTGAAGTAACATTCGCAATATTTAACATACCTTGTCTTCTCCTCCTATGACCTTCTCTATCTCTATCTCTATAAACTTCAATTTGGTCATTTGAAAGTTTTCTTTTGCGTTTAGACTTCCGATGACTACTACTCCCCATTTACCTCCACACAGAAGCTCCTAAATGATTGACAATGTAAGATTTGACTTTAAGAATCTCCCAAAAGCACAAAAAAATTTCAACCTATCTGAAAAACCATGATCTTCAATAGAAAACATAATATGTAGACTGTGGGCCGTTGGAATCCACAAAATGGCCCACAAGGCTCTTTTTTATTTACAAAAATCAAATATCGGATTTTAATGTATAAATTTGTTGTCCCAAAATTTTTTCCTATTGCCGCATTTTTTTTTACTGTTGCCACATTAATGGCAATGGCAAAAATTGGATATCTGATAAAATCCAATATCCGATTTTACTAGTCATATTTTAGAGAGAGAGAGAGAGAGAGAGAGAGAGAGAAGGAGGGAGGGAGAGAGAGAGAGAGAGAGGAGGAGAGGGAGAGAGAGAGAGAGAAAGAGAGAGAGAGAGAGAGAGAGAGAGAGAGAGAGAGAGAGAGAGAGAGAGAGATGGGTCATAAGGGGTCCTATGGTGTCCATAGGGGTCATATGGTATCCTACGACCCCTTAGGACACCATATGACCCCTTAAGACACCATATTGGGTCGTTATGGGTCCTATGGTGTCCTAAGGGGCCATATTATGTCCTACAACCTCTTAGGACAACATAGGACCCCTTAGGACACCATATTGTGTCATTAGGGGTCATAAGGGGTCATGGGATGCCATATGACCCCTTAAGACACCAAATTGTGTCGTTATGGGTCATATTGTGTCCTAAGGGGTCATGGGTTGTATATTGTCCTTAGGCATCATATGGTGTACCATGAACCCTTATGACCCCTTAGGACACCATATGACCCGTTATGACACCATATTGGGTCATTATGGGTCCTATGGTGTCCTAAGGGGTCATATTATGTCCTACGACCCCTTAGAACACCATATGACCCCTTAAGACACCAAATTATGTCGTTATGGGTCATATGGTGTCCTAAGGGGTTGTAGGACACAATATGACCCCTTAGGACACCACATGACCCCTTAGGACACAATATGACCCCTTAGGACACAATATGACCCCTTATGACACCATATTGGGTTACTTTGGGCCCTATGGTGTCCTAAGGGGTCATATTGTGTCTTACGACCCCTTAGGACACCATATGACCCACAACGACACAATTTGGTGTCCTAAGGGGTCATATGGTGTCCTAGGACACCATATGACCCCTATGGACACCATATGACCCCTATGGACACCATATGACCCCTAACGACACCATATGGTGTCATAAGGGGTCGTATGTTGTCCTTAGGGGTCATATGATGTCCCATGGACCCTTATGACCCCTTAGGACACCATACGGCCCATTATTACACCATATTGGGTCGTTATGGGTCCTATGGTGTCCTAAGGGATCATATTAAGTCCTAGGACCCCTTAGGACACCATATGACCCCTAAAGACACCATATGGTGTCATAAGGGGTCCTATGGTGTCCATAAGGGTCATATGGTGTCCATGACCCCTTAGGACACCATATGACTCCTTAAGACACCATATTTGGTCGTTATGGGTCATATTGTGTCCTAATGGATCATATTGTGTCATATGACCCCTTTAAGACATCATATGACGCCTTAGGACACAATATGACCCCTTATGACACCATATTGGGTCTCTTTGGGTCCTATGATGTCCTAAGGGGTCATATTGTGTCCTATGACCCCTTAGGACACCATAGGACCCAAAGCGACCCAATATGGTGTCATAAGGGGTCATATTGTGTCCTAAGGGGTCATATGATGTCTTAAAGCAGTCATATGATACAATAAGACTCATTAGGACACAATATGACCCATAAAAACCTAATATAGTGTCATAAGGGGTCATATGGTGTCATAAGGGGTCATATGGTATCCTACGACCCCTTCGGACACCATATGACCCCTTAAGACATCATATTCAATCGTTATGGGTCATATTGTGTCCTAATGGGTCATATTGTGTCATATGACCCCTTTAAGACATCATATGACCCCTTAGGACATAATATGACCCCTTATGACACCATATTGGGTCGCTTTCGGTCTTATGGTGTCCTAAGGGGTCATATTGTGTCCTACGACCCCTTAGGACACCATATGACCCATAACGACACAATTGATAGTTCTAATGCTTAATATAAGTATAGATCCAATAGCCAACAAGATGAGAGGGGGGGGTGAATCATACAAACTTATTCATCCATAAAAACATTAGATTCAACCTCAGTTCAAACCCCGTGGGTTCATCTCTACCGTGTTGACAATGGAGCATGTTTGTCCATGGGGATAACCTTGGAGAAATGGTGGGGCTTCTTGCCTGTAGAGCCTACATCCTTGGTTCAAACCATTTTTTTAGTATCCATAATACCAACAGTTACTCCTAACAGTCTAGGAGAGAAATGGAGGGAACAGCGGAGGGAACATCGTTTGCAGGGGGAAATTTGAATTTGAGAAATGGAGGGAACAACAATGTTGGGTCCTCTGGGTCTAAATCCACTGTAGCTCGAGGACAAATAGTTGATGATCAGGATGGAAGATAGGATGGGGACCCACGAACATGGGACCCTTCTCCCGATCCTAAAAAATTAAAAAACATGCAAGATTCTTGCCCCGAGGCAGTGCAGGTTGATTCAGGTACTACCAAGGAGGGGAGAATACCTAAACCATGGAATAGCCTCTTTGCTAGACATGCCTCTAGTAAACCAACTGGTAAATCTTCTCTCCCCTTTGTGAAGGATATATCAGACAATAGAATAGGTAAACTTGCGATTGAGGTTCCTGATTTGGTTATTGATCATAGCATTTCTTTAATGACTCTTTCTTTGGTGGGAAAATTTGTCGGACCCCGACCTAATATTGAGGATGTTAGATCCTTTGTTAAAATAAAATGGAGAATGAAAGGATAGGCTGAAGTTTCTGTCCTACCACGGGGTTTTTTTGTGCTTTCTTTTTCATGCGGGGAAGATTTGGAAGCAATTCTAAGTGGAGGCCCCTGGATGTTTGGTAAATCATCTCTTTCTATTAGAAAATGGACCCCTAACATGGAACTAAATGATTCCTTTTTTGAATCTGTCCTAGTGTGGGTCAGACTACCTGGACTACCATTGGAGTACTGGGTGGAGGATGTTTTCTCAGGAATTGCTAACTCCTTTGGGGAGCTTATTGCGATAGATCCAATGACTGCAACTCGCAAGAGACTAGTGTATGCACGCATCTGCTTCAACATTTCACAGAATATGGATCTCCCAAGTACCATTGATATAAATTCCAAACTTGGGTTATGGGAACAAGCCATTGAATTTGAATCTCTCCCTTTTGTGTGCTTTTCTTGCAAAAAAGCAGGTCACTGGGCTAAGGCTTGTCCCAGCAACCCTAAAAGACCTATGATTAAAGACAAAAATATTAATAAACTAGTATGGAAAGAAAAAAATAACAACAAAGTCTGCAATAAGGCAGAAGAAAAAAGTGGAAATCTAATTTCAGTAAATCAGGAAAATGAATCCAATGACTTAACTAAAGACCCTACTATGAAGGGGAACAAGAAGAATGAAACTAAGGAGTTTGAGATCAAAATAGGTAATGCCTTTGAAGCCCTTTAGTTGCAAGAAAAGGAGGATGAAACTAGTACAGAGACCCTTGAGGATGGTGATAATGAGGATATCACTGACTCTCATCATGAGGAACGATATGAACCCATGTTAGAGAAAGAAGAACCCTGTTTAGGGAAAGAGCTTCAAGAACAGGAAATAGAAATGAGAAGGAGCAACAAGTTTGGATTGCCACAAGCAAACTTAAATGCCTTATTCCATAACATAGAAATAAATATGACCACTTCACCCCGAAAAAGAGAAAAGCTTTGGAGTAACATACAAGATGAATCCAGGGCAAATGATGAATCCAGGGCAGAACAACAAGAAGAAAACACGATAGAAAATGAAAAGAAAATTAAGACCAAGAAGACAGGAGGTCCTAATGAAGTAAAAACCAAAACCAGGTCTAAGGCAGATTTTGGGGCATCAAGATCCCCACTAGGACGCAAAACCATGAAATGGTACAAGGACCAGGAGAGTAAACAAAACATAGCTGATGAAAGGTAGAGAACTATCAAGGAGTCCTGCCCCCAGGTTTCAAAATGAAGGTAATATCATGGAACATCAGAGGCCTAAATGGTCTCAATAAACAGGATATATTAAGGAATCTTATTCGAGATCAAAATCCAAATATTATCCTGATTCAAGAAACTAAAATGAGCAAAGAGAAAGTGGAGAAACTTAAGTTTTTTAAAAATGGGGGAGTCTGTGGTAGTAGCTCAAGTGGCGCCTCTGGAGGAGTTGCTATATTCTGGAATAAAAGCACAACTTCTGGAGATATGATAGATGAGGATGGCAATATTCTATCCTTAAAAGCTAGAAATATTTTTGATGAGAAGGAATTTGTTATAACTAATATCTATGCCCCTAATTCCAAACATGTTAGAAGTAAATTTTGGGAAAAAGTTCAGCAAAAAAGGAAAATTTTCTCTATGAACAGTTGGATTGTAATGGGAGATTTCAATACTCCTCTACAAGATAGAGAAAAATTTGGAGGTAGTCAAGCTCAACCTAAAAGCGAATCCGACCTGATGGACTTTATCAATGACAATGCTCTCATTGACTTGGATCTCACTGGAGCCTCCTACATTTGGTCAAACTGAAGAGATGGTGAAGATCTTATCCAGGTAAGACTTGATAGAGCTCTTCTCTCTAATGATTGGATTCTTTCTCATAGTTGTTCCCTTTCTGTTATTAATAGAATTGGATCAGATCATTATCCCATTTCCTTTGTTACTGAGAACTCTAAGCAATATCAAAGATTCCCTTTTCGCTTCGAAAAGATGTGGATATCCCACCCCAATCTTGAAAAGTCCATTGTTGAATGTTGGAATCTTGATATTAATGGAACAACCATGTATAAAGTTGCCAAAAAACTTAAAAATGTCAAAATCAACATTAAGACTTGGAACAAAAAGGTCTTTGGTGATATTTTTGATTCAAAGAAAAAGCTAAAGGAGGAACTAGACCAGATTCAAATCTCCATCCAGAAAGAGGGCTACAAAAAGTATTCCAAAGCCATGGAAGATAAGGTCCTTGACAACATTCATACTATAATTTCTAGGGAAGAAATATATTGGAGACAGAGATCCAGGGATATATGGCTGAAGGCAGGGGACAGAAACACTAAGTTTTTCCATATGACTTCCCTAAAGCATAAGGCAGCAAATAGAATCGCCAAGTTAACTGTTGAGAACAACACTCTGACAAATAAGGATGAAATCAGGGATGAAGTTGTTAGATTCTTCAAGCAACTCTTATCTAGTAATGAGGATCTTGATCAGACCCATCAACTCAATCTGGTTAGCAATATTCCTAATATTATAAACTCTTTTCAGAATAAGACCCTTGCTGCCATCCCGTTTGCTGAAGAAATAAAAAAAGTTGTCTTCTCCTTTCAAGGGGATAAAGCTCCAGGCGCTGATGGATTCCCTATGTTTTTCTTTGAATAATTTTGGAATATTGTGGGGAAGGATACAGTTAATATGGTAAAAGAATTCTTTGGATCCAGAAGAATCCTTAAGGAGTTGAATTCCACTTTTATTGCCTTAATCCCCAAAGTTGTTGGGGCAGATTCTATGGGAAAATTTAGGCCTATTAGTCTATGCAACTCTTTCTATAAAATAATATCCAAAGTGATGACGACTAGAATGTTGGCGATTCTTCCCTTCATCATATCTAAAGAGCAAAAAGGATTTGTTCCTGGTAGAGAAATTCTTGATTCAATCATTCTTTTTCATGAGAACATACACTCTCTCAGCGCTGCAAAGAAAGAAGGTTTCTTGATAAAGTTGGATTTGGCAAAGGCTTATGATAGAGTTGAATGGGATGTTCTATGTAAAATCATGGGGGCTTTTGGTTTTGATGGTAAGGTTATCAAAATAATCAGAGAACTAATCACTACTCCTATGTTCTCTATTTTGGTTAATGGATCTCCTACAAAAAATTTTAAAAACTCTAAAGGGCTAAGACAAGGAGACCCCATATCTCCTATCCTTTTTACCATTTTAGCTGAAAGTATGAGTAGAATGATTCATAAATTGAAATAAAGAAAAACTATCAAAGGTCTTCAACCTTCTTCTACCAATGTGTTTTGCACTCATCAATAGTTTGTTGATGATACTATCATCATGGGACATTCTTCAGTCAAGGAGGCTGAAGCCTTCAAAACTGCTCTCAACTCCTATGCTTTGGCAACTGGTCAACTAGTTAACTAGGACAAATCAGCTATGTACTTTCTCAATACTCTAGTCATAAGACAATAGAGAATAGCCAATATAATTGGTTGTAAAGTGGAATTGCTACCTTCTACCTACCTGGGTCTTCCCTTAGGGATGGCTCCCCCAAATTCTTTCTGGAATATGATCATTGATAAAATTAATAAGAGACTTGCAGGATGGAAAGGTTCAATGTTATCTCAAGCTGGGAAAATGCAGCTCCTCCAAGCAACTCTTCAAAATCTCCCTGTTTATGCCCTCAGTCTGTTTGGTGTTCCGGCTAAAATTGCTAAAACTATGGAAAGAATTCAGAAGAGATTCTTATGGTCAGGAGTTGAAGAAAAGAAGAGAATACCTTTGATTGCATGGGACAAGGTGTGTAGACCAAAGAACAAAGGAGGGTTGGGGATTAAAATTATTAAAACTTTTAACAAAGCTCTTCTTGCCAAGCAATTATGGAGAGCTTTTGACATTAAGAAAGACTGGAGTCAAATTTGGTTTGACAAATACATTAAGAATCAGACTATCCAAGGGATCCTCAATGATGAAGATATCCCAGCTAGATCTTTCATCTGGAATAGTGTAACCAAAGCCATAAAAGTTGCAAAAGCTGGAGCTGGATGGGTCCTTGGAAAAGGTGACAGAATAAGGTTTTGGGAAGGCCCCTGGATGAAGAATGAAGCCCTATTTGATCAAAACAACAATCAAGTTATTGAAGAATGTAAAAGGAGGTTTGGGCTGATGGTTTGTGACTATTGGAAGGAGAATAAATGGGCCAATCTTGAGGACATCCATCCTGGTCTTTCCTTTATTCAGAAAGAGTTGTTGTCCTTTTCCCCTAACAACAACTATGATGATGTTTTCCTATGGAAAAGTGACCCTAAGGGTGAATTCACAGTTTCTTCTACTTATAAAAACACTTTTTCTCAAATCCACAATCCCTTTTGGAGTAAAGTTTGGAACAGCATCTTGATCCCTAAAGTCAACATGTTCTTTTGGCTTGCTTCTCATAATAGTATCCTTACTATTGATAATTTAATTCGAAGGGGCTTCAAATTCCCTAATAGATGTGAGCTCTATCAGAAGGAGGGGGAATCAGTTGATCACCTATTTTTTCATTGTTCCTTCACTAGGGAAATATGGTGTAAAATGTGGGAAAAGTGGAAAATTAATTGGGTCATGAACAAAAGCATTAAGGATATAATATGGCAATGGAATTATCTTACCAAATGCCAAATTATTAAAAACCTGTGGTCCCTGACCCTCCCCATGATATGCTGGGGCATTTGGAAAGAAAGGAATAACAGGATATTTAGGGAAGAAAAGTGTAAAACTCAGGTTGTCTTTGAAAAAATATGCAGGGCTATAAAGGAGAACATCAACATCCCTCACAAGAATAATCAGCAATGGGCTATTATAAACATGAATGATATGGAAAAAGGCATTATTACTGAATGGAACCTGATTCATAAGGTCTACAGAGTGGATAACAAGAAGAAGAGAGAAAACATTGTTTGGAGGTTCCCTGATTATGACTGGATAAAGGTTAATTTTGATGGGGCCGCCAAAGGGAACCCTGGAAAGGCTGGTGGAGGTGGAGTTATCAGAAATGCTCAAGGAAGGTGTATAGCTGCTTTTGCTTCCCCTTTTGGAATCCAAAACAACCATGCAGCTGAAGCTATGGCCATGCTTAAGAGCCTCCAGTTAGCCCAGGAATTCAAATTTAAAAAAATCTGGCTTGAAGGGGATTCCTTAAATATTATACAAGCCCTCAAAGGTACTAGTTCAGTCTCCTGGAATATTGCTAATATTATTAAAAATGCTAAGACTATCCTTAATAACTATGTTAGCATTATTTTAACCCATACTTTTAGAGAGGGTAACAAGGTAGCGGATATCCTTGCTAATGAAGGGGTTAATTTGGAAAAGGGGGTCAAATATATAGGGGAAGATCACATTAAGTGGGAGATTAAGGAACAATTATATTTTGATCACCTTAATGGAGCAAGCAAATATTATGATTGAATTCAGGGGAAAGAGTACCAATAACGGAGTTTGGGGCCGGATGAACTACCAGTCGATGAGTGCTTCTCAGCATCATAACCAAGAACACATGTGTGCGAGAAGTAATTGTAATAATAGCCAGGTTTGTATGAACATGAATGGCAATCTCAAAATTGTGAAAGTCTCTCTTCAAGGAGAAACTAGAAACACAGAGTTTTACCTGTGGGCCGAGAGTTGTAACAGAGGTGATTGTGACCTAGAAAGCAGAATGGGCGGCAGCCTTAACAGGAATGAACCATCTGGTTGTGAGCACTGGAAGAGTGAAAGGAAGGTATGGAGAAGGCTCCACTGACATGGGTTCACGGACTATATGGAGAAGCTTCATGGTAGTAGAAGCTCTATTTCTCAGGGGTTTGCAAAAAGCTAGAGCAATAACAGGGCTACCCTATTTGGGGAAATCTGGCACATTGATGAAATTCTGATCTCGGAGGTAACGAGGCTCAAGATGGAGGGGACCAAATTCTATAGGGATATAAAGTACACCGCTGAGGCCTTCAAAAACTTCCCTAAGATGGAGGACGAGAAGAGAAACTTGGAGAAGAAGGACAATATATCTTACTTCACCCCCCAACAGGTAAAACCTTTCTGGCAAAAAATTCTTAGGGCTTTAATGGAATATTTAACTATGGATGGTAGGTTTAGGAAAATTTACAATTATCACTTCGCCATCCTGAACCACTTCTGCCATGGGGTGAGAATTTCTTTGCCCTTCTATTTAGCCTCTTCTCTTAACGAGAGCTTGGCCGACCATATTAAAAAACCCAGTTCCTACCCTCTAGCGCACCAGGGTCTCATTCTATTGATTTATGAATATATGAAGGATAAGACTAGGGCAACAAAGGATGACCCTTTAATTCTCAATGCTCAGATTTCTAAGAAAAGCATAGACTCTGGTTCGACTGGGGAGACCAGAACCCCTACCCATAAAAAAAGGAAGGTTGATATTGTGCAGGAAGAAAAGGATGTGCTTTGTGAGGAAGAAGAGGGAAAGAATAATGAAGAAGTTTCTGAAAAGGAGATCAATAAGGAGGAGAATTATGAGGAAGGAGAGGAAGGAGGCAATTCTAAGAATCATCATCATAATATTGAAGGCTCAGAAACTGAGAAAGAGGCTCTGAAGCCTAAGGAAGGTGAAAACCCTAATGCGGAGGAGATGGAATAGAGCAAGGATTCTGCGGAAACCATTCTGGATACCACCCGCAATTGCACCCTTGAATTCTTCAATTTTTAGAAGTGGGTGGTGGAAAACATTACCAGCATGCAGGGTAAGCAGAGGGAGTTGGAAGTTAAGATCAACAAGCTGATCAACATGTTTGATTCTAGGAAGCAGCACGAGGAGATGGAGAATAGTGAAGCGGAGGAAGAAATGGAAATGGAAGACTGGCTGGAGAAAGACTTGATTAAAGGTGACCTGAAACATCTAGAGGATGTCATCAAAATACTGAAGGAACAGGTGGAGGAGGATAAGGACAATGTCAATGCCCAGATGGCTAGAAACGAGAAAGCCCTGAAAAGCCTTATGGATCATAGCCTCCAAGTTCTAAAAGTCTCCTCCCAGAAAATGAACGCGCTGGTGAATCATCTGGAAAAGAAAAACTAGGAGAAGAACCTGGTGGTTATTGAAGATGCTCCTACTTCCAGCCTAAGCCACCAGACCTCTAGGCGCAAAACCAGGTAGACTACGGCGGAGAAGGAAATGAAGATGAAAGATAGCCAGACTGTTCAGGAAAATACTGATATGAGGGAAGCGACAAAGGCAATGATGCTTTTGGTACATGATGCAGAATAAACCATGAAGAATTTCTAAGTTTTGTTTTTTGATGGGCTTGGGCCCAACTTCTTGCTGGCCTTTTGTTGTCCTTTCCTATGTTGCTGGTCTTTTTGCTGGTGTTTTGCTGCTGTTGTATTTTGTTGCTTTATTGAATATATTTCTTATGTATCTGGGTTTCGGGTCCCTTAAAACCTGTTTTTAATTAATCAAAAACATATATCAGTCATATAATCAAAAACTATCAAACATGCAAACTCAAAAGCATATGAACAATATAAACCTCATAACACCAGATTTAACATGGAAACCCAAATAGGGAAAAACCACTGTGGGATTTTGGACCCACTAAGAAATATACTCTTCTAGAGTATGCTCGGTTAAAAGCCAATCATGTTAAAGATTACAAAACACATTGCTAGATGTGACCCGGTTAAGGGATTTCCCTCAGATTTGTTAGGATCTTCACTTTGTTAGAAGTGACCTTGTCAAAGGATTTCAAACACTCATTTAGAATGTCACCTTGTTAGAGGATTTACATATAAGATTGTTAAGTCCACTCGGTTAAGAGATTTCCTATCACTTTCACAAAATAACAGTAATACAATCTGTCTACAACTTCACATCTAAAATGCAAAAGCAGATTCCTATTTGTTCAATACAATCAAGACATAGAACTAATCTTGTCTATCTGTTGGGCATCAATACTCTGTTATTCTAACAGGTCTTCAAGCTTCTATGCTTGGTAATCACTATGTAGCATCCCTGTGCATACACTTGCTTGCATAAATTGTTTATCAATAGTTCCTTATTTATAAACAATCTTCTAACCGCTTAATCTCCTTGATCAAGTTTCCCATGATCAATCATAGCCATCAGATCTTCAATCTTGTCTAGGTTCATTGTATCTTTTGATCTGAAAACATTTTACCCTGCCTCGGAACTTGTGTTAGGGTAATGCGGTTCAATCTGAGCTGTAGATCTTCTTGCCGACTTTCCATTGCCTTAGATTTGTTAACAAACTTCTTCCACGGCTTGCCAATCATTGATCCGCTCCAGCTCATCAGCTTCTTTCATTAAATATCACATGTAAACATTTAATGCATTCTGTTATAGCTCGGTTACAACTCGGTGAATACTAAACTTTACTTGGTAGACATTCTATCTTCATTAACCGACTGCGATAACCTTAGGGTTTATCGACTAGGTTCCTTAGGGTTTACCGATTAGGTTCTTTGCCTAATATCATAGTGTAGTATTAACTTGTACATTTTACAACATATGTATGATGTTAAAACAATCTAAAACATCAAGATCTCATCATTGTCTGACTCGGTTGAGTTGCCCATTGAATAACTTATCCCCTTATTCATCATATTCTTTCCTGTGTCTTTACCGACTTCTTTATAATCTTCATATCATATTTCTTAAGATATGGCAACATCATACTGAATTAGAAAATCAATTTCTTGACATCAATGACAAAATAATAATATCAAGATAGTAAAACATCTTTAATCAGTTATATCCATAATCATCAACAACCTTCTCAATATCCTTGTAATATTGCCAACAATCTCCCCCTTTGGCATTGATGGAAAAACCAATTGATTTAATCTTTAAAAGATTCAGATTACTGTGATTCTGAAATGCTGAAATGCTCTCCCCCATACATTAGACTCTCTTATGTTTTTAGTCTTTATTTCAATCTGTAGTCTTCTCTCAGTCTTCTCAGGTCTTCTCCTCCTTTAGTCTTCTCCCCCTGGGTAGGTCTTCTCCCCCTAGTAGTCTTCTCCCCCTTTGACAACAATGCCAAAAAGAAAAGAACTAAAACATAATTTGTTTCTGTAACAAGTTATTTCTTGCTGTTGTGTATCAACTGAGTCTTGGTCAGAGCATTTGTTTACAATTCCTGTTCCCTGTATCATTTCCTGTATTATCCCAATATTATTCCAGTACACTTTCAGAAAAAAATTCTAAAGTGTATCACTCCAGCATCAACTCCCAAAAGATATTCAATAGAGTCATTAAAGTGATGCTTTCACTGATCTCGGTCAGTGAGTAAAAGATAGGGGTAGGACCCCTAACTTACTTCTGAGATATTCAAAAGTGTCCTTTGGTAGTGGCTTGATGAAGATATCAGATATTTGTTCCTTTGTGTTAACATATTCCAACACCACTTTCTTTTCTTGATCTTCTTCTCTAAGATAATGATATTTGATAGATATGTGCTTTGTCTTAGAGTGCATAACAGAGTTCTTTGAAATATTAATGGCACTAGTATTGTCATAGAATATAGTCACTGGCTCGGTAAATTTCTCATTTATACCTTCCAACAATTGTTTGATCCATGCAATGTTGGTACAATTCAGTGCTGCAGCAACATATTTAGCTTCGGCTGTTGACTAAGAAACACATCCTTGTTTCTTGCTAAGCCAACTCACTAGTCTTTCTCCTAAGAAGAAAGCTCCTCCACTTGTGGTTTTTCTGTCATCAATGTTGCCTACCCAATCAACATCAGTATAAACTTTTAAATCAAAACTATTTCCTTTCTAATATACTAAGCCATAATCTTCAATGCCTTTCAAGTATCTGAAAATTCCTTTGATTACCGTCATGTGTATTTCTTTAGGATCTGCAGAGAATCTTGCAACAATACCTACTGCATGTGCTATATCTGGCCTACTGTGAACAACATATTGTAGTTTTCCAATCATAGATCGATAGAGTGTCTCATCAACAGATGCAGATTCATCATTTTTTGATAGTTTGCAGTTTGTAGTCATAGGAGTACTTACTGGCTTTGAATCCTCCATTCCAAATTTCTTCAAGATTTCCTTTATGTATTTGGATTGAGTAATGAAAATCTCATTTTTCATTTGCAGTATCTGTAAGCCTATAAAATACTTTATCTCATCGATTAATGACATCTCAAATTCTTTTCTCATTTCATTTCCAAAGTTCTTGCATAAAGAGTCATTTCCACAAAATATAATATCATCAACAAATATGGCTGAGATTAGTATTCCATTTTCATCATTCTTCATGTACATGTTGTTGTTCTCACTTGTCCTTATAAAACCAATCTTAATCAAATAAGAGTGCAATCTTTCATACCATGATCTAGGTGGTTGTTTCAGACCATATAAAGCTTTGTTCAATTTACATACCTGATCGTTATTGTTGTCTTCAACAAATCCTTTAGGTTGTTCAATGAAAACTTCTTCTAATATTCCATTCAGAAATGCAGATTTGACATCCATTTGATATACCTTGAGTTTTTGAAAGCAGCATATGCCAACAATGTTCTAACTCCTTCAAGTCTGGCAATAGGTGCAAAAGTCTCACCATAATCAATTCCTTCTTCTTGGGCATAACCTTTGCAAACCAATCTTGCTTTGTTCCGGATGACCTCACCTTTCTCATTTAGCTTGTTTTTGAAGATCCACTTTGTACTGATTACATTTTTGTCCTTCGGTCTTGGGACCAGTGTCCATGTGCCATTCTTCTTGATTTGATCAATCTCTTCAGTCATAGCATTTATCCAATCTTCACTGTTAAATGCCTCTTTCACTATTCTTGGTTCAAATTAAGATATCAAGCATGTGTTCTGTCTCAGTTTGTTCCTTGTAATCACTGGATCATCCTTATCTCCTATAATCTGACTTGGTGCATGGTGTCTTCTGACATATTTGGCTAATACAGGCTCAATAGGCTCTGTATGACCCTCTTCATCACTCGGTAACTGGATATCTTCCTCATTTCCTTCAATAGTTATCTCGGTAGGACTTCTTAGTTGCACATAGACAAATTCATCATAGTCTTCTAGTTCTTTGAAATTTCCTTCATTAGTTCTTTCTGCAAATTCATCATGTAGTCACACAAATCTGTCCAGCTTAATTAAATAAATATTACCTATTTATTTGATTAAAAATCCACTAGCCATCAGTTAATTAAATTAATATTTAATTAATTCATCTCCAAACAATCTCCTATTAATTAAATAAATTATTCAATTTATTTTAATTAATTCATTAAACCAAATTCCAATCAATTAAATAAATAAAATCTATCTGTTTAATTAAATCCCCCTATTCCTCTTTTAAATAAATTAAAATAAACATTTATTTAAATCATTATCCCCTCCCCACTTGCATTTTCCTACAAATGCAACTTGCACACATTTATTGAAATAAATGAATTTTTATTTTAAATAAAATCCTATTTTCCCTCACCCACCAAATCCACTTGCAAAATCTAATCCCCTTCTAGATTCTTCTAACCCCTTCCTAACTAGCCTAATCCAACCCCTAATTATTGTCACATTCCTAAGCAAAATGGAGTCACTTCTCAAAAACTCCAAAGTCTTTGAAAAGCATTTAATGCTTTGTGTGTTCAACAAATTAACCCCCAAAGTCTTCCAAGACCACTAATGGCTCTTACATGACCATTTATGGCTCTTACATAACCATTTATGGTTATTTCAAACTTGTCTCCCCAAACATTTATTGTTTTGACCATATTCATCCATTTCACATTTGCACAAGAGTTTATCCATTAGATAAAAGATTTATTCTTTGAATAAAGAGTTTATTCATTCAACCAACATTGACTTTAAACTCCCAAAGTCATATCAAGCATTTAATGCTTATTCCCTCCCCTCTCAACCTATCTCACATTGACACTTGTCATCCTGTGATTGGATTGAAAGCTCTCACATGGATTTGAAATCATTCAATCCTAACCCTTGTTGAGATTGCTCAATCTCAACCATCCATTGCTCCATTTTTCCTATAAATAGAGCCCATTTTTTCATAATCCAGATCCTGAAAACTTGTATGCATTTAACCTATAGGCATTTTAGAGAGCATTTTAGCATAATCAACTAATATCTTGTCATTTTGGATAAAATAAATCATTTTTAGTATCAATACCATAGTAATAGCTTTTCATTTCACATGTGGAGCACAATACTACAATCTCAATCCTCCATAAGCATCCATAGTGCAAAAAGCTGCTGAGAGCTACACTATTTTGGAACTTGGAGAGGAGAAGAACAAGGGAGAAGGAACTAAGAGCATGTTAGGAGGTATTTGGAGATGCCTCATCATATTTGCTTCTTTAGTTAAATATGCTTTCATGTTTTTGGTGTCTCTCTTGATATGCCTTTTTAGATCAGTTTTTTGATTGACTAACACTAACGATTTTCTCGTTTCTTGTGTTGTTTATCATTGACTAACCTTGTCCATTTAGGAGGGCATCATTTGGTGAGCCCGACGTGAATCGAACACCAAAAATATCATTTTTTTTAGCAAACTAACATGTCTGAATGTTGAAAGTGTCACACAGGTTGTGCTTTGGTGCTATTGAACACGTTCTAGCGCTACTGACACTTATGCTTTTAGCGCTATTGTTCTTACAATAGCGCTATTGTCTCAATTTCAGCGCTTTTGGAACTATTTTAGCGCCTTTGACGTTGTTTTGGCGCTATTGACCCTCTTTCAGCGCTTTTGCCTCTCGGTCTTTCCCCTTCTTTCAGCGCGTTTGTGTTAAATAGTGCCTTTGTTCAAACACAGACTAGCGCTATTGAAACAGAATGTCATAAAAATTAACTTGTAACCAAAAAAAATGAAAATTTTAGGCTTGTGGAAGCCCCCCTTGGACATAGATTTTACTAACAATTTGTTGTTTGTGCAGGTTTAAAACTCACCATTAAAAGCCACAAACTTGTCTTTTGGTGCTTTTAAAACTTGAACAAACAAAATTTCATTGCTTTCTAGTTAGGATCACTCGTCTTTTTAGTGCCTTAAAACTGAACAAAAACAAACATTTGCTTCCATTGCAAGTTAGGACTCATCTTCGTTTTGGTGCTTAAAATCAACAAACAAATTTGATTTCCTTGCATCAAAACTAAAGAATCTACAAATCCACACTTAAAATTTTGGTGCACATAAAATACACAATCCACTTGTTTTGATTTTTGCAAGCGATTTTACTTCAAGCAGACGTGTTTTTCATTAAAGTTGACCAGGATTTCCAAATTCTAGATTACAAAAACACATTGCCTTTGAAAGTTAAAAAGAACACCATGGTTGTTGGAGAACATCTCCAAATAGATAGAAAATCATTGCGATGACAAGTTAAAAGGAACAAGTGAATTTTGTGTTTGGCACACTTGTGCAAAAAGTCAGTCGAGTGGTCCTACCTCTAACACACACTATCCTCTCCCTTGGCTTTCGTGGTCCTAGGTGCAAGAGAAAAGTGTTAGTAACACTCAAATTTTATCTTTTTAAGAGAGGCCTACCAAGGGATCGATACTCTTGGGAACGACCTCGCGCAGTAAATCCTCCGAGCCGCTATAGAAATCAAGTGAGAGTGAGAGCTGTAGCCTTGGGTATAGTTGTTCCTTCAGTGTAACTAGCTAAAAGGACAAATGGGCCCCACCACCAGTTACAAGGCTCTTAAGTGAGTCACTGCAGAATGAACTTATGTCCAAAAATATCGAACATGACTAAACACCTTTAAGTAGTAGCCCACCCATTCTATTGATTGAGGATGTTTGCGATATAATTTAGTGCAAGAGCATAGATGGTTTTGCTCCCAAGATACTCACCATACATATTTCCTTGAGTAGAAACATAGCTTTTTGAAAAGTCATTTGTGGCTTGATAAAAGTGGTGACTCCCCCATCATAGGGATCATCTATTTGTTATGCTCGTGCAAGGCTTAGTATATCACATCCTTACCTACCACGGCGGGATTCATAAGGTATGTAGTACCAAAGTCGAAGAAATATCAAGATGTGGGCTAAATTTATCACAACTGGCCATTTGACCTTAGGGATAAAAAGTGTTTGAAGTGTGTTCATTTTAAAGACCTAGTGCAAATTGAGCCAACTTCAGGCTTTGGAAATACACCTTAACATACATCTAAAGGAAGGGTCATATAAAAAGTCCAAGGATTGGGTTGATCTAGACCCATACTCATTTGTGCCTTTGGGGGCAACATTCTTGTGTTTGTGTGCTTGCTTTGTTTTCTTGTCAAAGAAACATCAAAAGAAAATCACTTCCAAAAACAAAGTATTCATCCAACCAAACATTTCTCAAAACAACCAAAAATACCAAAAACAAAGTACAAACAAATAAAGAGTAAAATTTTATGACCGTTCTTTACATCTTGCGAAAGAAGAAGCGTCATCAGAATATCAACTTGAAAAGAAGACCATTAAGCTCACAGGCTTTGATCAAAAGGAGAAAATTCTTCTATATAAATAGACAAATCTTTGTCTCACATAAAGTCTTTTTGCGTCACATGTGTCTCTACCTTCAAGGCAAAACAAACAAATTTGATTCAGAGACTTTGAACCGCAGAGCTTTTATGCAATATAGAGCTCTGAGTTATCACAAAAACCAAGGAGGTAAGATTAATCCCAACTTCTTCCCAAATGTCTGTATCACATACAACACAGCTCGAGAAATACCACCAACACACGAAAGGGAAGAGGTAGAGTTTGTCCCATTTGTAACACAAAGTTTTTATTGAAAGTTGAAAACATTTTCATCCATTATCTTACTCATCCATCATCACTTCATCATCAATTCATTCCAACTCTCAAAACATTAAGAGGTTCTTGTCCCAAGTTCTCTTTTAGATATTGCTTGAATCAAACACATCACATCACTTTTTAGATTGTTTCTACATCTAGGATAAGCTCATCCTAAGAGACACATCTACGCAGGTTAAAACTAGTTCATGAGTGAATCCTCTCATTACTAGGTAGTTAAATCTATAACACATCTCAGATTTCTCTACACCATATCACATCAAATCTTATCAAAACATACAAGCAATTCAAAGAAGGAATTTCGGTTACATCTACTTTAAAAGTGCTAGAGATCTACATACAACACAAATCACCAACCATCAATCTTTCACTTCATCAAACAACTCATCATCATCTTCAATCAACTTCAACAAAAGCTTGTAAAACAAAATGGCCCAAACCCGATCATAGTCAAGGCAATGAGAAATAGAAATGGAAGAAGAAGAAGAGGAAAATCTCAATGAATTTCAAGAAGCACTTGGAGGAAACGCAAATGATGAAAACCCAAGTACTCCTACTCCTGCAACAATAGAAAGGGCCCAGCATAACCCTCTCTTTAATAGACTGTTTGACGAAATACTCAGGAGCAATGCGGATGCTCACTTCTTAAAACTCGCTCAAGAAGGAGCAAAACTCCCCCCTGACTTTGATCTTGCCCAATTAAGACAGGCATCAGAAAGACAAAGTTGCCATGAAGAGGAAAGAGGTAGAGATCCCATCAAATATAACATTCCTCAAGGTAACCCACCACCTCCTCCTCCAACTGAAATGGAGATGTTGCGGCAACAAGTCGAGAATCTCGCCCAACAACTTCATAGTGGTGTCAAAACTAACCAATTCTCACTCAATGACATTTGTCCCTATCCTTTTGATAGGAATCTTTATATGCCACCCTTTCCCCGAGGATTCGAAACACCCAAATTTGAAAAATATAGAGGAAAGGGAGATCCCCGTGATCATGTCAGAGAATTTCATTCCGCTTGTCTCGAAGTGGCATATGAAGACACCTACCTAATGCGCCTTTTTCCCCAAAGCTTGGGAGGAACAACCACATCATGGTTTTCCCGACTATCAGGTGGCATTAGAACATTTGAGGAACTCATCCAGAAATTCCTCGCTCATTACTCTCGTAACATTGAATGCGACATCACCATGGCTGATCTGTGCAACACCAAACAAAAACTAGGTGAACTATTCTCAGTATTCCTGCAACGATGGCGCCAAATGTCTAGCAGACGTTCTCTTCAGTTACCTGAACGAGAACTAGTGGAAATATTCATTTCCAACTTAAATGAAGAAATGGAATTTCACCTGGATGTCAAAGACACAGACTCTTTTAACGATATGATCACCAAGGGTTTGAAGTGTGAACGGGCACTCATCAAGAAAGGACTCATCAAAATCTATAATGAATCAAAGGATGGTCCTCGCCCACGCTTCAATAGTGATAAACCAAGCTTCTGGAACAAAAACAAGAATATCATCAATGATGGGGTTGTGGATGCTCGGACTATCCAAAATGCACAACCTATGGTTCAGTTTGCAGGACAAAATCCTCCACCTCAGAATAACACAAATGTTCCTTCAAATCAAGGTCGCATCACATCTCACGATGAACCTAGACCTCGTCAGCAAAAACAGAAACGCACATACACTCCCTTAGGAGAACCCATTGAAACTATCTTGCGACAACTCATTTCTCAAACTTTGGTCACTCTACCTAAACTATCAAACTATGAGCCTCAGGTCAAACTAGCATGGTGGAGAGATACTAAACACTATGAATTCCATCAAGGGAGGGGACACAAGACAAGTAATTGTCATCGATTGAAAGATCTCATTCAGGATCTTATTGATCGAGGAGAAATTGAAATTGAAGGACATGACCCAAAAACAACAAATAATGATCATCTGATGTTCAAAAATCCACTTCCATCACAAGATCAAAGGGGTCCTTCCACTTCTAGGTGAGGCACTGATACCACTGATTATACACAAGCTGCGTATAATTACACTGTAAATCATCTGTATGATTCCAGTGAACAAGTTGCAACTATAACCTTCAAAAATCCCAACTCAAATTGCAATGTTGTTACATGTCGTGGCAAGGTCACCATAAAGGTAGCTCCACAAGGCACCAACTCCATCCCAAAGCAGTACAATCTTGTGGAACAATTGGACAAAACGCCTGCACTTATATCCATTTTAGAACTATTGCGCCTATCGCCATCCCATAAAACTATCTTGGATCAAGCACTCCAAGAGGCATCAGTCCCTGCAAATCTGAATATAGACCAATTTCAAGCCATGGTTGGAAGTCTAAAGTCATCACCTTGTCTCACTTTTTCTGAAAGTGACAACTCTTCTTTCTAGCAACCTCATAACGCTTCGCTACACATTGAAGGCTTTATCAACCAGCATAGGATCAAGCGAGTCTTGATAGATAATGGAGCAGGCCTGAATATTTGTACACTATAGTTGGTTACCGCATTGGGATATGCGGTAGAATCAGTGGATCCTCGTAAGAAGATCACAATCAAAGCCTATGACGATGCAGAGCGTTCATCCAAAGGAGCTCTGGTACTACCAATCCGAGTGGGCCCTGTGGTAAAGCACATCATTTGTCAGGTTCTGGACCTTCCTCTGCCATACAATCTATTGTTAGGAAGACCTTGGATACATGCCATGCAAGTCGTTCCATCTACCTACCATCAATGTACCAAGTTCCCACATAACGATGTAGAGATCACAATCTTGGGTGATGCAAATCCCTTTGCGTATTGCCATAATATCAGCCATCAACCAAAGATTACCGTTCCTAATAATAGAGAAGCCATTTCTTCCACATCATATATAAGTCCTGCCTCTCTTGCCAGTTCGAACACCACTATACCAAAGCAAGAAAAGCTTAAGATGAAGATAGCAGAGGAAGGTCCTGGGGAATACAACTTGAGTCAACTCTTTTGTGTAGGACAAATGCCCACTTCTCCTCAAACACATGGTAAACCACAATAGTTACTCCAGCAACCACTAGTCGTGCCAGCATGTGCTTTGACGCCTTTCATCCTTGGAAAGAGTCAAGAGGAAGAAACCCAAGATGAGGACCTAGCAGAATGGATCTATAAAAATCCCATCACCACTAATATCCCGCCAGTTAAACTTCCTACGGATCAGTATGGCAAAGGTCTCCTCATTATGCAACGAATGGGATATGATGGTCAGAGTGCTTTGGGATATTGCAAACAAGGACGACATGAACCTCGACTGCCAGAATTAAAACCCAAAGGTAATACAGGCCTAGGCTTTGAGAAAGATATTTTTCCTAAACTCAAATTCAAAGGAAAACCCAGCAAACCCTTATGTCAGCCTACTGCAAAAAGGACACCTTTCATTATCAAAGGAGCATCAAGCACCATCCCAACTGCCCCACCAAAGCTCAAAATCCCAACACCACCATCTACAATACCAATCATCCCACCAATCAAACCAGTAATCCCATTCGCAACAGCCATTACATCCATAGTACCATTAGCAGTAGCAACTGTATCAGAACCCGCAGCAGCATCTATAGCACCAGCAGTTCCAGCAGACACCATTGAGTCAATATTACCAATACTTCCCATATTAGATTCCTTGATCCCCATCAAACTTCCTGTAGCACCGATCACTACAAAGGTACATCAACCAATCACACCTGCAGTATTTAACTCAAAAGACATCCCAGTATGGTATAGTAATCAGATGCTGGAAAGTGACTCAGAGACAGACTCACATGAATGGGAATTTGATTCTGTATAGCTTAACACTTCAGATGAGGAAGACACATCACCACCTCTGCCACGCAAAGACATCCCTGTTTACGGAGAAGCACAAATAAAGACCACTTGGGTTCCTAAACTAGAAACATCTTCCACAAACCCTACGTCTCATCCTACGCCTGATTCTAACAGGGAGAGTACCATCAATGACCTTCACCATAACATCTTAACCCTCACTGATACATCTAACGAACTTAACCTAATCGATGAAGTAATGCCCATTATTCACCCTGAACTCATTGAATGGAACCAACCAAATCCCCCATGTCTTGACTTCTTCCAAAACGATGAGGCTATCATAGACTTTTTGGAATTAAGGGATAACCTACCAAGCGGGGATCACAAAGCTAGATTCGCCATTGAACTTAATAGCGCAGCATACTTCAGGGCGGATGCCAAACCTTTCAGCTGCAAAAATATAACTATAAAACATGGATCTTCCAGTGAAAACCACACTGTGGCACTGTTTGATCCGACAAAAGTAAAAAGAAAGAGCATATCCAATGGTAAAAATCTCTCTGAGGCACCTGAGGATGAAAGGTTTGACATTCTTCCTGCTAATACACAACAAGAATGATCAATGATTCTCATCGAGGAAACCAAAGAATACAATGTGGGGACTCCTGAAAATCCCCATATCATACATCTGGCATCTCTACTCACTCCAGAGGAACAACCTAAGTTTTTAGAATTCTTCCAGAAGGGTCAAATCAACTTCACATGGTCATATGCAGACATGCCTGGGATTGATCCTGATTTAGTCATGCATCACCTCACCGTAGCAGAAGAAGCCAAACCTATCAAGCAGAAGCTTTGTAAGATGCATCCCCAGATTGCAGTGCTAGTCAAAATAGAACTCAAGAAACTCCTAGATGTTGGTTTCATCAGGCCAATTGATTATGCAGAATGGATCTCCAACATTGTGCCTGTCAGCAAACCAAAAGGGGGCATTCGCATTTGTATTGACTTCAAAGATCTAAATAAGGCATGTCCTAAGGATGACTTCCCCCTACCAAATATCGACATCATAGTGGATCTGACAGTAGGACATGCCATGCTTTCACTCATGGATGGCTTTTCAGGATATAATCAGATAAAAATCACACCAGAGGATCAACATAAGACAGCCTTCACATGTCCATGGGGCACATATTGCTGGAATGTAATGCCTTTCGGTCTAAAGAATGCAGGAGCGACTTATCAAAGAGCAATGACCACCATCTTCCATGACATGATGCATACTATGATGGAAGACTATGTGGATGACTTATTAGCAAAATCACTTACCAGAGAAGGACATCTCCACATCTTAGATAAAATCTTTGATAGACTGGAACAATACCATGTTTGACTCAACCCAAAGAAATGTGTCTTTGGAGTAGCCTCTGGGAAGCTTCTAGGATACATTGTCTCAAGCAAAGGTATTGAGGTCGACCCAACAAAGGTAAAAGCGATCATGGATATGCCACCACCAAAGAATATCAGTCAACTAAGGACATTACAAGGGTGGCTTCAATCCATCCGAAGATTCATTGGACAGTTGGCAGATAAATGTCACCCATTCACACACCTGCTACACAAGAACATCCGCTTTCAGTGGGATGCTAGATGCCAGCAAGCACTTCAGATGCTTAAAGACTATCTCATGAATCCACCATTGTTGATCGTAAAGCTATCAAAGGTCAAGTTATTGCGGATCAGTTGGCCGATGCACCCCTCATAGGCGATCATCCTCTCATTTCCAATTTTCCAGATGAAGAGATATTCATGATCACAACAACACAACCATGGAAACTATACTTTGATGGTTCATACACTAGGCATAGCTCGGGGGCAGGCATTCTTTTTATCACACCTCAAGGTGATAGCATCCCGAAGTCTTACAGGCTCACATTTCCATGCACCAACAACATAGCGGAGTATGAGGCCTTGATCACAGGACTCGGGTTAGCCGTACAATGGAAATTACAAGAACTGCAAGTATATGGCGACTCACAACTGGTCATTCGACAAGCAACAGATGAATATCAGACCAAGGATGATAAACTCATGCCATATAAGCAAATGGTGGACACTCTAAAGACATCATTCACTACCATCACTTTTGAGCAAATACCGAGAGATCAAAATTGAGCTGCTGACGCTATGGCTACCATTGCATCTCTCCTAGATCTTCCATAGAATTCAACACGCTACAAGTTCTTGGTAGAACAGCTTTGGATTTTCGCTTATGATATCCCTGAATCCGAAATGATATGTCGCCTTGTTGGTTCTGAATCCCCATGGTACGGTGAGTTCTACACCTATCTTCATGATCACACCCTTCCTCCCAACCAATTGAATAACCAATGTAAAACCTTCATTCACCAAATTGCTCGATATACCATTATTGCCGAAACCCTATACCGACGCGGTCTTGATGGTACTCTCCTTCAATGTCTAGACCAAGGTGAGATAACAAAGGCTTTGGAAGAAGTCCATGAAGGAATTTGCGGGACTCACTCAAGTGGTCCATCACTAGCCAAGAAACTCATGCGAGCTAGATATTATTGGCCATCTATGGAAAAGGATTCCTACTACTTTGTCAGAAAATGCAAAAAATGTCAAGTTCATGGCGACCTGATACATGCACCAGCCCAGGAACTGCAACCCATCACAACACCATGGCCTTTTTGTCAATGGGGCCTTAACCTTGTGGGTAAGATTCATCCATCTTCATCCAATGGCCATAAATTCATTATTACTGCCACCGAATATTTCACAAAGTGGATCGAAGCTGTTCCACTTACCCAAGTCACCGGCAAGCAGATTGCCTCATTCATCCTCAACTACATCATCTGTCGGTATGGTGTGCCCATGTCCATCATCACAGATAACGGTCTTCCTTTCAAAAATCAGGATGTTCGTAAACTTTGTGAGAAATTTCATATCCAACTCCGCTTTTCCACTCCCTATTACCCACAAGGCAATGGTCAGGCCAAAGCCTCCAATAAAAACATATTGAGGATCCTAAAGAAGACAGTTAATGATGTCGGCCATGATTGGCATGTTCAATTGAATCCAGCACTATGGGCATATCGAACTAGCATTCGAACCTCTACAGGTGCAACTCCTTATTCATTGGTCTATGGTGTCAAAGCTATCTTACCTATTGAGGTGGAGATACCATCATTATGAGTTTCCTTGCATAATCTAATAGATGATGAAGCATATAGAATCTCACGCCTTCAGGACTTAGAGTTACTTGATGAGAAATGACAAGCTGCATACAATCATCTCAAAGCCTATCAGCAGCGCATGAGTAGAAGCTACAATCACCGAGTTAGATCTTGTACATTTGAGGTAGGTGATCTTGTTCTATGAGAGAATCCTTGCAACCAACCAAATAGAGAACATCAGGGCAAGTTTGAATCAAACTGGCTGGGCCCATATGTTGTCACTGCTGTATTCGGGTTCAGGGCATATCAGTTGGCTACATCAAAAGGAGAACCGCTCGCAGATCCAATCAACAGCACGCACCTCAAACGGTTTTATACCTAAGCTGAACAAAGCATCAGGCTCCCCTGCATACCAGAAAATACCAAAAACATTGAAAACAATCATCAAAATACCAAAAACATTCAGAAAAATGTCCTAAAGAAATACAAAAACATTCAAAAAAGTAAAGAAAAATCATGCATCCAAATGGTGAACAACCACTCCAGTGGCACCTTGGGTAAGTGCGATGGTGAAAACCTGGCAAACAGGCGCCACTCGTAAAGACTATGGCTCTAGTATCTTTCAGGCTCGTTGCGATCACATTCATACATACACACATCCATCCATCTAACCATGGCTTGTTATTTGATCTGTAATCAAAGAAAGTACTTCATGCGTCTGGCATCCCGCTTTTTCATAAATCATGTCCAACTTGGGGGCAATACCCTTACAATCTAGATGATGGAAGTGGATTCTACATTACTGGTGATTCATTACCAAAAACATTCAAAATGTCTCACAAAAATACCAAAAACATTGAAAACAATCATCAAAAATACCAAAAACATTGAAAACAATCATCAAAATACCAAAAACATTCAAAAATGTCTCATAAAATCCCAAAAACATTCAAAAATGTCTCACAAAATCCAAAAACATCAGAAAACATTGAAAATCAATCAAAAACATGGCAACACCTTGTACATACTCATCCGCACAGATACAAAACAAACATTGACAAAATACTCACATGATGACCATTTACCAAATCAAACCACACAATCAACATCAAACACTCACAACTGTCTTCAACAAGGATGCATCCTTCCTTACCAAAACAAAGACAAAAGTGACGTTTTCTTTGACAAGAAAATTATGATAAGCTACCAAATACTTGGTTGATTTGTGAGTAAAATCCTTTGTTTATCTGTATCGGGATCTTTCAGCATTATTTTGTATCATTTGCGCATTATTTCCGATGAAGTACTGGGGCATGTACTAATGGTGTCTATGTGGGAATTTCACCAAGCAACATGATCTTATGCCAAATGCAGTCATAGATCATTACGGCTTGCTGACTACAGCGTATACCTCAACCATATGGGCATGAACCATTACCAAGGATCCTTATTCTTTATTCTTTATGTATATACTGTTGGTTTGCAGGTACAATGCTCATTCTTTGGTTCCTCCCCATCCAAATTGGATAAAGGTTTTATTTCTTAGTATGGTATGCACTTGTCTCAGGATATGATCAGCCTAAGATCAAGGAGGACGATCCAAGTCATGCATGAACGGAGATAATCCTTGTCTGTTCCGCAAGCAATACTCTGGTCGACTTGACCCTTATATCAAGTCATTTGTATTAACTTGCTATATAAAATCCATGTAAGGAATACTCAGGTCATCTTGAATCATTATGTCAAGCTGCTTGTATTTTCTTACAACATTTTAAAAGCTCAATGATGAAAATAGAGCACTATGGATCGTCATCTCATCTCATCTGTATATATTGCATTCCGTTGCATATCACCCATCCATTCATTCATTCATATATAGGTTTTTTCAAAGTAACCATTAAAGCTGGTCTTGGATACAATCATGACTGAGTACTCTGATACATCGTCAATGCATCATGCAAAGTCTCAAAAACCTTGCATTCCTCATGGTCATATCATCATTACGTTTAGGTGCATTTTGCATTAAGTCTATTCATGTCATTTTTAACTTAACATTGCACATAGTTCATCATTTTGGACATTAGTTTTCATTAATCATTTGCATCATTGCATCAATCATAAATAATTAGATTAATTCGTGAGATCAAATTGTCTTTGATTATTTTAAATCATTTACTAGGCATTCATTTCATATCAATTATCCATCATCATTTCATCATCCTTTATCATTTATTATTGCATCCATTTATTTAGTGGAAAAGTGCATTCATTCATCCATTTATTAAAGTATCTTTTTTGGCTCATTTTAGGATTCATTTCACATTACATTCATTATCCTTTTTAAATTGCATTAAGGTGCAGTTATTAAAACCACTAGTTGTAATATCATCATATTATCATTTTTACTTAAACATATTTAAGCATTTAGAATCATAAACCCATTTATTTCCAAACATTGGTTCATACCATTATATATATCCATTATACATATGCATTTGTTTAGGCATTATCATATACACATTTATATTTTACATTTTGTTTATCCATATTACATTCATCTTAAAACATCTAGATGCATATCCATACATAAATTCATTTATTCAAACATTGCATTAACATCATCGCATAAATCATCTCATCATTATATCGCAATAGTAAACACCAAAATCCTGTTCATAAATCATCATAAGCATACATCATCATCATGCCATTACATACATAAAGCATTGCATCAAAAATCAGACAAATCATACATATCTAAACCTACATTCATATGTCAGTATCCCACATCATAAATCATCATAAAAACATGCTTATACGAAACATCTCATCAAATACATACATGTACACATATCCATCTACGCAATAACTCATCATCCTGCATAAACATCCATACATATCAAATGCATATTATCCAAATATGGGATCTCCTCATATATATCATCTCATATATCAGAGTACAATGAAGTCTACAAAATCGGCTACCAAGAGCCATCCAAGATACAGTCCAACAAATAAACAATGATACAATACATATATGCAAAATGCTCTCTCAAATGCCACTCTAGCCAGATGCTGTACCACCACCACCATCGCCACCTGCTCTCCCATTAGTGCCTGCACCACCTGATCCATCTCTCCATGGAGGCCTCATCGAACCCCCACTCGCTCCTGCATCCCCTAATCTCTCCCTCCTCAGAGGACCCATCACACCCCCATTGCTCTGCGCCCTCTGCGATCGCTCTGATCTGGCCTGCCGCATCTGAGAATAGCTGAGAGCTCTCTGACTAACTGGCAAAACCTTCTCATATAAACCCCACCAGTAGTCTATCTCTGCCTGTGCTCATCGCATCTCCCTCATCACCTCCCCTGTAGGACCCTGTGCTCCTACTCCCATCTAGACTCTCTCCTGCAGCTCGGCCAATCTCTCCACTGCACTATCCCTCTCCCGCAGCACCATCGCCAGCTCTGCCTCCCATGCAAATAGTTGCACATCCCTAGCTACCACCTCCTCCTCCAAATCCTCTATCCAGATCTGCAAGTGTGCTATCAAATGATCCCGCAGATCTCCAGTGGCTCCCTCCCTGGTATCCATCACCACCTCACCTGTATCACCCTCTCCAGTAGTCCCCTCCCCTCTGCCCATCAGGATCTCTCTCTCCATCCCCCTCCCACTCAGCTGAACTCCTCCCTGTATCAATGGTCCCTGTGATATCTATAGAGGCAGTCCACCTCTCCCTCTCTGCTGACTCCACATCCCCAACCCTCCTCCTCCCCCACCACCTCCTCCACCTCCTCCACCCCCTCCTCCATCCCCCCCACCCTCCCCATCTCAATAATCAACATCACATACCCTACATTGTGTCCCAATCAACCTGATCAAGCCACGTTCATCACCATCCATCTATAAATAGGAGGGATTGTGTTTCCTATCCTAAGTCATCCAATAAGTCAAGAAAGTTACTCTATCTGCATAGGTACATCAACTCATGCACACCTAGACTATCAATAGATACTCTGATCAAGTATCTTCGGGTCTCAACAGGTAATCGATTATGGCAAACTTAGACTACAACAACCATTTATCATAATGACCTAGTCTCAACGGGGCTGCCATGATTCCCCACAACCATCCATCACACACACACACTATCAATTTATCAACCAATCAAACACAATCCAACAGACAATTACATCAATTGTCTAAGTCTCAACGAGAATTTTGCTTCATATACCTTGACTTCATCGGGCAATTACATCAATTGTCCAAGTCACATCAGGTCACTTTGATTCACTTACTCAGACTTTATCATGTCCAAGCGACCAACTGACATCAACTGTCACACTTTGACTTGACTGGGGCAATTAAACCGATTGCACCAGATTGTCCAACCAATTTTGATCAGTTGTATAACATCAATCCAAACCCCACACTACATCTACTATGTATCTCTTGCATGACCTCAGGGTACTCACTGGCTTATTGTTTCTTCATATTCACTCCATTTTCTCCCATTCTTTCATCATTAGTTCTAATTTCTTCTATTCTACCTCCCCTCCACTTTTCATTCTTTTTCGAAAGATCGACCGATTTTTCAAAAAAATTCAGCCCATCTCTCGAGGGGGCATACCACCCATTAAATTTATATTTTATGGGGCATTTTCTCACACCAATTTTTTCTTTCTTTGAAATGACGCAATAAACTGCACCGTCTCAAAGAGGGGCAAATGTAGTCACACAAATCTGTCTAGCTTAATTAAATAAATATTAGCTATTTATTTGATTAAAAATCCACTAGCCATCAGTTAATTAAATTAATATTTAATTAATTCATCTCCAAACATTCTCCTATTAATTAAATAAATTATTCAATTTATTTTAATTAATTCATTAAACCAAATTCCAATCAATTAAATAAATAAAATCTATTTATTTAATTAAATCCCCCTATTCCTCTTTTAAATAAATTAAATTAAACATTTATTTAAATCATTATCCCCCCCACTTGCATTTTCCTACAAATGCAACTTGCACACATTTATTGAAATAAATGAATTTTTATTTTAAATAAAATCCTATTTTCCCTCACCCACCAAATCCACTTGCAAAATCTAATCCCCTTCTAGATTCTTCTAACCCCTTCCTAACTAGCCTAATCCAACCCCTAATTATTGTCACATTCCTAAGCAAAATGGAGTCACTTCTCAAAAACTCCAAAGTCTTTGAAAAGCATTTAATGCTTTGTGTGTTCAACAAATTAACCCCCAAAGTCTTCCAAGACCACTAATGGCTCTTACATGACCATTTATGGCTCTTACATAACCATTTATGGTTATTTCAAACTTGTATCCCCAAACATTTATTGTTTTGACCATATTCATCCATTTCACATTTGCACAAGAGTTTATCCATTAGATAAAAGATTTATTCTTTGAATAAAGAGTTTATTCATTCAACCAACATTGACTTTAAACTCCCAAAGTCATATCAAGCATTTAATGCTTATTCCCTCCCCTCTCAACCTATCTCACATTGACACTTGTCATCCTGTGATTGGATTGAAAGCTCTCACATGGATTTGAAATCATTCAATCCTAACCCTTGTTGAGATTGCTCAATCTCAACCATCCATTGCTCCATTTTTCCTATAAATAGAGCCCATTTCTTCATAATCCAGATCCTGAAAACTTGTATGCATTTAACCTATAGGCATTTTAGAGAGCATTTTAGCATAATCAACTAATATCTTGTCATTTTGGATAAAATAAATCATTTTTAGTATCAATAGCATAGTAAGAGCTTTTCATTTCACATGTGGAGCACAATACTACAATCTCAATCCTCCATAAGCATCCATAGTGCAAAAAGCTGCTGAGAGCTACACTATTTTGGAACTTGGAGAGGAGAAGAACAAGGGAGAAGGAACTAAGAGCATGTTAGGAGGTATTTGGAGATGCCTCATCATATTTGCTTCTTTAGTTAAATATGCTTTCATGTTTTTGGTGTCTCTCTTGATATGCCTTTTTAGATCAATTTTTTGATTGACTAACACTAACAATTTTCTGGTTTCTTGTGTTGTTTATCATTGACTAACCTTGTCCATTTAGGAGGGCATCACATCAATTTTCACATTTGCACTTTCTACTATTTTGTTAGATGATTTGATTAGACATTTAAATGCTTTGCTTCTAGAAGAATATCCTAGAAATGTTCCTTCTTCACTTTTCTGATCAAACTTGCCATTTCTATCATCTTTATGAACATAGCATTTACTTCCAAAGATCTTAAAATAACTTACATTAGGTTTCTTGCAATACCAGATTTCATAAGGTGTCTTCAAGGTACCTTTCTTCAATTGAACTCAGTTCAAGGTGTAAACAGTTGTGCTTATTGCTTCTCTCCAAAATGTTTGTTAAACCTTTTTCTCAATCATCAGTGTTCTAGCACAATCCACAATAGATCTGTTTCTTCTTTCAGCTATTCCATTATGTTGTGGAGTTCTCGGTGCAGAGACATGTCTTTTAATACCATGATCATTACAAAATAGGTTGAAAT